>NW_006921757.1:4507986-4509038 GCF_000298275.1 Orycteropus afer afer | reverse complement strand
GTTCTTCTTCCTATAGCCCAGGTTCTTTAATTATTTGCTCAATATACAGATCAAATATGTATGGTAAAAGGATAAAACCCTGATACACTCCCTTCCTGATTTTAAACCATGCAGTATCCTCTTTTTCTATTCCAACAACAGCCTCCTGGTCTATGTACAGGTTCCTCATGAATACAATCAAGTGTTCTGGAATTCCCATTCTTCTCAATGTTATCCATAATTTGTTAGGATCCACATAAGTAAATGCTTTTGCTAATCAATAAAACACAAGTAAACATCTTTCTGGTATTCTCTGCTTTCAGCCAAAATCCATCTGACATCAGCAATGGTATCCCTTGTTCCAATTCATCTTCTCAATCTATCCTGCATTTCTGGAAGATCTCTGTGAACATATTGCTGCAACAATTTTTGAATTATCTTTAGTAAGAGTTTACTTGCATGTGATATTAATTATATTGTTTGATAATTTTCATATTCTGTGGGATCACCTTTCTTTGGAATGGGTCCAAATATACATCTTTTCCAGTAAGTTGGTGTTCTGGTTACCTAGTGCCACTCTGACAATAAATATACCACAAATGGGATGGCTTGAATAAATAGGAGATTATTCTTTCACAGTTTGGAGCCTTTAAGTCTAAGTTCAATGTGCCAGGCTCTAGGGGCTGGGTGAAAGCCCCTCAACCTTGGCTTCAGCTCTGGCTCCTGTTCCCGGCCCACTGAAGCTAGAGGATTTTCTTCACTCAGACAGCTGCTGGCTGCTGAGACTGACAAGCCCAAAGTTGACAAGTGAAAAGGCACAGTCCTGATGTTACCAAACCACACGGCAGGCCATTAATTCAAGTCCACTGAAAGTCCCAAGGTCAGCAGAACATGGTAGGCTGCTGAACAATGGCATGGCTACAAGCAGGGTTCAAGTGTGCCATAAGCTAGAGACCATTCCAAAGCTGCTGCTTATATATGGGAGGCAGACCACATCCCTAAAGCGGCTACTCAGCTGCTTGTGGTAGATCCCTCCATGGAGGTGATTGCCAGTCTCATCATGGGGAATAACT
>NW_006921757.1:4501596-4507616 GCF_000298275.1 Orycteropus afer afer | reverse complement strand
AAACTCACTTCTGTTGAGTCAGATCTGACTCATAGTGACCCCTCCTTGGGTTTTCTAGTTGGTATCACTGTGGAAGTAGATTATCTAATCTTCCTTCCAAGGTGGAAGGTATGTTTGAACTGCCAGACTTCTGGTTAGTAGTCAAAAGCCTCAGGTGTTACACCACCAGAGCTCCTATTTTGCCTATAGCAACCTTCAATATTGCAACTTGAGGAGTGAATTTTTCTTCAGTTTTTCAACTTGAGAAAGGCTGAGTGTGTTCTTCTCTTTTGGTTTTCTAACTCCAGGTCTTTACAGATTTCATTATAATAATTGACTTTGCCTTTTTGAGCTGCTCTTTGAAATCTTCTGTTCAGCTTTTTTATCTTGTCATTTTTTCCATTTGCTTTAGCCACTCTTAGTTCAAGGGCAAGTTTCAGAATCTCCTCTGATATGCATTTTGGCCTTTCCTTCCTTTCTTGTATTTTTAATAACCTTCTGCTTTCTTAATGGATAATGTTCTTGATGTCATTCCACAATTCCTCTGGTTTTTGGTCATTGGTTGTCAATGCATCAAATCTATTCTTTAGATGGTCTCTAAATTCAGGAGGGATATAATCAAGGTCATATTTTGGCTCTCATGGACTTGTTTTAACTGTCTTCAGCTTCAACATGAACTTGCATATGAGCAATTGATGGTCTGTTCCACAGTCAGCTCCTGGCCTTGTTTTGGCTGAAGGTATTGAGCTTCTCCATCGCATCTTTCCACAGATGTAGTCAATCTGATTCCTGTGTACTCCATCTGGTGAAGTCCACATGTATAGTCACCATTTATTTTGTTGAAAAAAAGGTATTTATAATGAATAAGTCATTGTCTTGCAAAACTCTACCATGTGATCTCTGGCATTATGTCTATCACCAAGACCATATTTACCAACTACTGGTGATTCCTCCTTGTTTCCAACTTTTGCATTCCAATCACCAGTAATTATCAACATATCTTGATTGTATGTTTGGTCAATTTCAGACTGCAGAAGTAGGTAATAATCTCCCATTTCCTCATCTTTGGCTTTGGTGGTTGGTGAGTAAATGTGAATAATAGTACTATTAACTGGTCTTCCTCAAAGGTGTATGAATATTATCCCATCATTGACAGCATTGTACTTTAGGATAGAGCTTGACAAATTCTTTGTGACAGTGAATACCATACCATTCCTCTTCAATTTGTCATTCCCAGCATGGTAGATCATATGGTTGTCTAATTCAAAATGGCCAAAACCAGT
This sequence comes from Orycteropus afer afer, assembly GCF_000298275.1. Taxonomy (NCBI): domain Eukaryota; kingdom Metazoa; phylum Chordata; class Mammalia; order Tubulidentata; family Orycteropodidae; genus Orycteropus; species Orycteropus afer. The sequence goes on along the minus strand of NW_006921757.1, from coordinate 4,506,354 downwards.
CCATTTCAGCTCACTAGTGCCTAGGATATCGATCTCTTATGCATTCCATTTCATTTTTGACAATTTCCAATTTTCCTAGATCCATACTTCATACATTCCATGTTCTCATTATTAATGGGTGTTTGCAGCGGTTTTTTTCCCCTCTATTTTGAGTCATGCCACATCAGCAAATGGAGGTCTTGAAAGCTTTTCTCCATCCACATCATTAATGCTGGCTCAACTTGTAGGAGGCTGCTCTTTCTGAGTCATATTTTGAGTGCCTTCTGACCTGAGGGGCTTATCTCCTGGCACTATATCAGACAATGTTTCAGGGCTATTCATAAAGTTTTTCAGTAATATATCAGACAGTGTTTCACTGCTACTCATAAGGCTTTCACTGTGGATGGCCCCTTCCTTCTTCTGAATCTGTCTTAGTCTGGAAGCTGTTCTGGAACTTGTCCAGCATGGGTGACCCTGCTGGTATTTGAAATACCAGTGGCATAGCCTCCAGCCTTGCAGCAACACTCAAGACACCATAGTAAGACAAACTGACAAATGAGTGGTGTGGTCTTTTTTTACAGATGTATGAATATCTTCTTATCACTGATGGCTGTCAGTGATTTAATATCATTAGAACAACATACTATATAATTATATGAGATTATGTAATAAAATTATATTTTATCCATATAAATAATAATTATACAGCAAGTAACAATGATCCTATAAATCAGAGATAACTGGTATAGTTTCCCCAGGAGTTCATTGATGGATTTAGATGGATTTGCTAATCTCTGATATATTTTTTTTCAACAAATTGTATGTATGTAAAAGCATTTATGCAACTTGAAAGGTCATAGAGTTTGTTGTCTTTATTAGATTCTCAAGCAGTTCTATGGCCCCAGTTGAAGACACAAAAAAAGAGTGAAAATGATCAGACATATTGAGGGAAAAGAAAATAATGAGACTTCTTTGCCTATCACATATTAAAAACCGTATTTTACACTATAATTGTCAAAGCTATATATTGCTAGTCCCACAAAGAAGAAAATCTATAATATTATCAAATAAAAACATTGGGTTATGACTTACACCTCAATTTTGTATATGTGTGTATATACACACACTTATACAATACAATACTAACATCGATGGATTATGATTTTTATTTTGCTTATCTATGTTGAAGGAGCTCTGGTGGTGCAGTAGTTAAGGCTTTCTTCTGCTAACCAAAATGTCAGTGGTTCAAACCCACCAGCCACTCTGTGGGAGAAAGATGGGGTGGTCTATTTCCATAAGGATTACAGCATTGGAAACCCTATGGGGCCAGTTCTACTCTATCCTATAGGATTGCAATGAGTCAGAATTTACTTGATGGTAGTGGGTTTGATTTAGTTTAGTACCTATATAGGTTCATTTTCCCATAAAAATACTATACTAACTTGAAGCTTCACCATAGGTCCTTTCATTCACATGATCTAAAGTTTAAGGGAACTCAGATAATGTTTAAAATTCTTCTTTCATTTTCTGGAAATATTAAATGCCCATATAAATTTCTACTTGGTATATACATATATTCTGTATTTATTTAATTATTTTTTTCTTGATTGAGATAAATTATGCTTTATTGGTCTTATGCACTTTGCTTAAAACAATTTTTTCAAGTGCTTTTTTAAAAAATTGATGTCATCTGAATTAAGTATTATTTTTACTATTTCTTTAAATCTCTAATAATCCATAAGAACAAAAGTCTGTTCTCATGCTGCTCTGGACCAAAAAAGAAGTACTTTTACCCTTTCTATTTAGTTGGCAACACTGATATTTATTTTAAGATGAATCTTGATCTCCTTTTCATTTTAACTTTATTTTGTTTATGAGTTTGTGCCATTTTAAATACAAAACTACACTCTGGTAGTGGTATTTCTCACCTTCATCATCCCACAGAAAGGGCAGCTTTGTCAAAGAGCTTCAGTAAATGCTATAAACAAGAGAAGTCCTTTTAGATCTTATGCACTTTCATATTATAGTCTCATATGTCTTTAATGTTGTTAGTATTATTAAAAGTAAACTAATATACAGAGCAGAGTATACACGAATTCAACAATTTCTACACGTAAAATTCAATGACAATGATTACATTATTCATGTCGTACAACCATTTTTACCTTCTGTTTCTGAATTATTCCTCTCACATTAACATAAACTCACTGCTCCCTAAATTTCATATCTGCTTCCATGAACAACCTCCTCCTTTGCCATGAGACCAGAAGTTCTGGATGGTGCTTGGCTATTGAATATTTTGATAAAATATTCTATAGAGTACTTATCAATGGGGGGAAATGCAGAACAGAATTTCTAAATTTTCATGGAGTCTAGATGTTCTGGAGCCATTGAGGCTGGATGAATCCTTCAAACTATTTTTGTGAGTTAATCTTTGTACCTTAAACTAAAAATATCTCCTGAAGTCTTCTTTAAACCAATCGTTTAGTTTAACTAGTAAAGAAAGTCTGCCTTGAGCACTGTGCTCTTTAAAAATCTATATGGACCACATAGACAACACCAATTTGAAAGTGTAAACTCTTTTATGATGTTTCAGATTACTATTGCTTTAAGAGAACATGCATATCTTCACATCCAGCATCTGTATATATATATACGTAGTGTATTAAGTTTATTCAAAATAACTAACAAATAAAAACACAGGCAAAACCTGCTACTCACAACATACTACAGGCAAGAAATCTGTGTTTTAGCAATAATTCTGACATGAGGTTGCTATGAGCTTCATTATCCTCAGCTATAATATAAGATTGTTGCCTTCATAGCCTGCAAGCCAGCAGTCCACCACCTTACCTGCTTATCTTGGAATCATCAACCTCCACAGCCAACAGGTTGCAGTATTGCTTGCTAACCTTGGGTTTGTGAGCATCTGCAGCTATATGAATCAGGAGAAGCCTCCAGTCTGACATCTGACCCATGGACTTGGGATTTGCCAGCCTCTGCAACTCTGTGAACCATTTCCTTGAGATAACTCTCTTTCTCTCTCCTCGTGTAGACACACACACACACACACACAAGCTTCACTGGTTTTGCTTCCCTAGAGAACCCAGCTTAAGACAAGGCCCATGCTGAGAAGAGTCGCACTTTATGCTCTGCTGTCACAATCTTGAAATTTCCAATTTTAAAACAGAAGACCTCATGATTGTGTTTTGCATTGTTGTTGTTGTTGTTGTTATGTGCCGTCGTTTGCATTAGGTCCCACAAAATATGTAACTGGCTTGCTTGAAGTCCATGAAAACTGATTGTGAACTTTAGTGTAATGGACTCTAATGAAGAAAAAAGTTTTGCTCTGCTTCTAAAGCACCATGAATCCTTATTGATGTCCATGGTTGCTTGTGAAATATGAACAGAACAGACTAACCCTGAAAAAGCTTGTCCTGTGTGTCAGAAAGCATTGGGTCCCTCAAAAAGCTCAAAAACGGTAACTGGCTTCATTTCAGACAATTCTCTTCAGTAACGATATCCTCTTAATCATTTTTATTAACTTTGGATCAGATAAGTTTTCTCACTTAAAATGGTATGTTTCATGATAATTTATTTACCTAGCAATTTTAGAATTAAAATAAGAAGACATTGTTTTTCCCAAAGACATTGTTTTCTCCATCTAGATTCCAAAAACAAGGCCTAAAATCATGTCATTCTGTTGTTTCTAAGAATCAAACCCCAAGAAAGCATGTTAACAATTTTAAAAAGACTTATTTTTTTATAATTAAGTGAACATTTTTTTTTTAACATTTCTTTCTATTTATTGTCAACTTCACATCTCCACTCCAGAGAATTTTCAAAAGTGTTGAAGTCTGAAAAGAAACCAACTCTTTATTCTGAAATTTACTTCATGGTTGCAAGTAGGAGGTTAAAGCAAATTTTTTCATTCTGCAAGAACAAGTATAAAAAGTGTGTGGCCAATGTACCTGTGGTTTGAGATTTTATATATTTTTTAAAATTTTTTGACAAGTCATAAAACTCCAGGTGAGTTAGTGATAAAATATGGTATTACATATAAAAAAATGAAAGCTAGGAATCCATTTGATTGTAAAAAAGCTTTTGGATACAGCTATGAAAAAGAACGTAAGGTTGACAGGTTTAGGAAAGGATCAAAGGACTTGCCTCCCTCGCTCTGTGTTGCATGCTGTCTGTGGTTGGGGCAGATTATGCTTATAGTTTGATGTCTATACCAGAATCGTCATATTAGAGGGTTGGCACTGTTCATGTGGAAAGTGGTCAGACTACCAATGTTTCAGAAATCATGGAAATTTTGAGGTTTTATCTATCTTTCATGAATGGGAATTTCCTTGAGAGTTTTAGTAAGCTTCAGAATCATGTTAATCATTGATGGCATGGGGATTTTGTTCTCCAGCATTCATTCTCCACAGTCTTAATTTTTTTCTGTATTACATCTTTTTCTAAAAAAAATAAACTTATATCCTACAACCTTTCTTATTTCCATTTTCCCAAGGAACCCTCAGTTTTGAATAGATGCTTCTTCTAAATTGGAAATGTCCTTTTTAAAGGACACCTATATAAACTTATCATTGTTTGTTATTATCATTATGTTGTCAGATGGATCTTGGCTCAAGGCAAAGAATACCAGAAAGATGTTTACTTGTGTTTTATTGACTATGAAAAGGCATTTGATTGTGTGGATCATGACAAATTATGGATAACATTGAGAAGAATGGGAATTCCCGAGCACTTGATTGTACTCATGAGGAATCTGTA
>NW_006921757.1:4499253-4500761 GCF_000298275.1 Orycteropus afer afer | reverse complement strand
ACGAAAGAGGGGGAGGCCTTCAGGGAGATGGATTGATACAGTGGCTGCGATGATGGGCTCGAGTATAGCAGGGATTGTGGGGCTGGCGTGGGATTGGGCAGTGTTTCGTTCTGCTGTGCATGGGGTCGCTATGAGTCAGAAACGACTCGACGGCACTTAACAACAACAACAACAATATAAACTTATCAGGTTATTCTTGTCACCCAGTTAATTCCTGTTAAGTCCAGAGCAGGCATTTGAGCTGATTGTTCAATTTGTGAAGAAAACATCAGTGAGAATAGCTATTCAGCTGAAGTGAAGGATAGATAGCTCAATAAACTTACTAGATGAAATGATCATCAGTAGCCTCATTAAGATAGGCTTACTCTCAATTCATCGGCCTGCTAAGATGACAATTTGCCATCAAATTATATTTCCTATGATCATCATACTAGGAAAGGGATAAGCTTATGTCTCTACCTTTGAGTTCATGTGCATACTCCCACATGTACACTGATACTGTATCAATGGATAACTTTTTATGATTGGTCATTCTGTAAGAAAAGACATCATTCTGACAAAAATTCAGATTTTACAAATGAAACAGTTCTACAAACTCCTTTCCCCTGAGGCAAAATTAATAGACTTTCAATGTCGTAATTCAGAAACACTAATGTTCACCATTTAGAAGTTTAGCTCATCTTATAATAGAAATCCATTATGAAAAATGCTTCTAACTACCTTCAGTGGGTTCTTTTGTTTAAGCAGAAGTATATAATTAAATGCAATGTTTGAAAGTGTAAATATGCTGTGATTAGAGTACTCAATGTTCTCTATTTTCATAAGGTAAAAAGACAAATGAAAGGTAACATTCTCGCTTTTGAGGCATTAGCCTTTACCCGTGTATACACTTAGAGACACAGCCACTTTAACATCTAGTGAAGTTCTCAAACATTTTAAAAGAAACAAAATGGAATAAAGTCTATATCTATATATGCAGAGTTGTTGTATAGATGTTATGGATTGAATAGTGTCCCTCATGAGACCAAAACTCTCACAAAGGGAGCTCTGGTGGCATGGTGTCTACCTGGTCACTGTGAATTTTGTTTGGAAATAGGGTTTTTGAAGATGTTATCAATTAACATGAGGTCATACCAGAGTAGGATGGGTCTTAATCTATTCTGGATTGTGTCCTTATGAAAGAGGAGATAAGACAAAGAGACAGAGGGAAGATGGCCATTTGAGAACAAAGTGATGCTACAGCTGCAAGCCGAGGAATGCCTGGGACTAAGAGAAACTCGGAGACAAGAAAGGATCTTCCTTGAGCACCGTCTGAAAGAACATGGCTCTGCTGACATCCTGTGAGACAACTGGTCTCCAGAAATGTGAGACAATAAATTTGTATGGTTTAATGTTGCCAACTTTTGTGGTAATTTATTAAGGCAGCCCTAGAAAAATAATGGGAGCTCTGGTGGTGTACTCCCTAACACATTTGACTGTTAACCAGATGGCTGGCAATTCAAACCCAC
>NW_006921757.1:4497459-4498958 GCF_000298275.1 Orycteropus afer afer | reverse complement strand
AAAAGGAGAGTCAATGGAGGATATTAAATATCTGAAGACTGTCTGATTTCTGTTTAATAAATGAAATGTAATTCGGGAATGTAGAATGTTTACTTCTACTATCAAATCACAAAACTGCATTAATCTTATAACTAACGTTCCAAAATATGATCTATGTTACGACTATACACTTCAAGTCTACGTTACAAAGTTCTAATAGAAATTGTGCTTGATCTAATAGCAACCAGGTGGTGAGTGGGTTCAAGAGAACATCAGACTGAGATGTATTCACATTTCTTTCTGTTACTTTTGGACCCTTCTCTACTCCTCCCTCCACCAAAAAAAATCAAAACGAAACAAAAATCTGCATTTGTTTGGGAGAAGATAATTGGCTGCTAGAAAATAATTTTGAAAAAATAAAAAGATTTAAGAAAATAGGTTTTACATGAACAGTAGTTGAAGAAGATACTTCTGTATGTGAAGTGATGCTAGGCAACTTTGCTGGGTTGCTGGATGAATGGGCTTTCAGGAAAATTTTTGGTAAGGGTATGGTATAGTAATAAATTAACTTGCTAAGTAATACATACAGTTTTTCCACTGTAAGTGAAGACAAACTGGTGGGAAGACACCCAAGATCACAGCAAGTCTATGCCTATTTGTCATTGTTTTTTGGTTAATCCATCTAGTCTCACACTTTTAAGAAGACAAAAACTGTGGTAACTGTAATCACATCAAAACCAAACAAAAGACTCTCGAGTTGATTCCAACTCACAGCAACCTCCACTGGGTTTCCAAGGCTGTAGATCTTTGCAAAAAGCAGATGGCCTCACCTTTCTTCCATGGAGTAGCTGGTGGTTTTGAACCACTGACCTGGTTAGCAGCCAAATGCCTTAACCACTGTATGACCAGATTTCCTTAATTGTAGCCATATTCTTTAAATATTACTAATCCCATCCTCAGGACTCAATGAAAGAATTATACTCATTCTTGATATTTCCCTGGATATTTCTATGGTCTTCCATTGATCAGCCTACATTCATGGCTTTTAAAATTAAATGTCCTCACTCTAAATTGATTGTCTGGCTACATTAAAAGAGTCAATAATAGATCTCTGAGTGTCTGTGTTTGTATTCTTGAGAATTCCCAAGTTCTCTATGATAAATTTTATATTTATCATTTTAATTTACAGAGAAGCTAAAAAATACCTTATAAAGTTTTAGAGAGGGGTCTTTTAGATGACACCTTATAAAAGATTACAATTTTTAATTCAATGCCCATGTTTAACGATTTCATTTAAGGTGCTACTGATACCAGATAGATACACATTAACTGTCTCTGGGTCCTCACTGGGGGTGGGGGGATGGCGGGGAGGTGTATGGAAAAATGAAAAGCACAGAACTAGATTTAATATGAAAATGAGATAAATAATGAATTGTGGACAAGTGAAAGCCAAATGGCATCATAGATATGTATAAATGAAATTTTTTGTAGTTCAAATAAAGATAAATGCTAATGGGTGG
>NW_006921757.1:4495206-4496309 GCF_000298275.1 Orycteropus afer afer | reverse complement strand
GTAGAAGTGAGAATGCCCAAACTTTGTCTCATGTACTTTTGTCATATGGTCAGATGGGATCAATCCCTGGGGAAGGATATCATGCTTGGTAAAGCAGAGGATCAGTAAAAAAGGGGAAGTCCCTCAGTGAGATGGACTGACACAGTAGCTACAATGTTAGGCTCAAACATACAAAATATTTTGAAGATGGCACAGGAGTAGGCAGTGTTTTATTCTGTTGTACATAGGGTTGGTATGAGTCAGAGTGGACTAAATGGCACCAAGGAACAACAAAAACTCACTCAAAAAGCTTACTGCTGTTGAGTCAATTCCCACTCATAGCAACCCCTCATTGGGTTTCCGAGGTGGTATCTCTGTGGAAGTAGAATGCTCAGTCTTCCTTCTGAGGAGTGGCTGGTGGGTTTGAACTGCCAGCCTTTTGGTTAACAGTCAAATGCCTTAGGGATTATGTCACCAGAGTTCCTAAGACAAACAAGCAATGTTACTTATATCAGAGTATTATAGGTGTGAAAAAGGTTACACAACTCTAGCAATTATCAACCAGGTAGCCTATTTTTACATAAAATAATCTGATCATCAGGCATAGGAGCCGTGATTAGACATACCTTCTCTTGGCTAAGTAGGAATATATTCATTTTGAAATTACTATAAAAATTTAATGTTCATCATGGATTTATAGTGGAGAACTTTCCCTATGGAACTGGCTTGTAAATCAGGTGAAATTCCTGTTTCATTAACTAAAGCCATTCAAATTAGATTTAAGACATAGTTATTTTATAGATGTTCAGGTATAGTCAGTACAACAAAGGTCAATCTCAGTTTTATGAGTTGATATCAAAACCATGACTTCAGGGTCTAGGTATTATCATAAAGAAAAATACTTAGCTCAGGTGGGATCTAACAGGCAGATTGGAACGAGATGTAGGCAGATTCAAGGCAGGTTCTCATTGACCTAGGCAGGGGTCATAGCAGGGATGACCAGAGAGATGAAAATTGAAAGTGAGTATTTAAGGAAAGTCTTTACCATAAAGCAAGCCTTAATAAATTTAAAAACATTGAAATACTGAAAAGCATCTTCTCAGATCACAATACTATCAAATTAG
>NW_006921757.1:4492859-4493451 GCF_000298275.1 Orycteropus afer afer | reverse complement strand
CTTCTATTCAACATTGTATTGGAAGTCCTAGCCAGGGCAATAAGGAAAAAAAGGGAAATCAAAGGCATCCAAATTGGTAAGGAAGAAGTCAAACTATCCCTATTTGCTGGTGATGTGATCCAATACCTAGAAAACCCAAGAGACTCAGTCAAAAATCTACTGGAAGTAATTAAGAGATATAGCATCGTGGCAGGATACAAGATCAACATTAAAAAATCTGTTGAATTCCTCTACACCATTAAAGAGATTTCTGAAAAAGAAACAAGGAAATGAATACCATTTAAAATAGCTAAAAAAAATAAAATACTTGGGAATAAATCTTATCAGGGACACAAAAGACCTGTGCAAAGAAAACATTAAAGCACTACTTCAAAAACCATGAGAAATCTATATAAATGGAAGAACATACCATGCTCATGGATAAGAAAATTGAACATTGTGAAAATGTCATGTCTACCCAAAGCAATCTATACATTCAATGCAACATCAATCCAGATCCCATAAACATTCTTTAAAGATATGGAAAAACCAATCACTAACTTTATATGGAAAGGAAAGAGACTTTGGATAAGCAAAGCACTATTGAAGAGAA
>NW_006921757.1:4490564-4492367 GCF_000298275.1 Orycteropus afer afer | reverse complement strand
AGCAAAGTTCAACAAGACAGAAAATAACACATGCTGGTGAGGATGTGGAGAGATTGGGACTCTCATACACTGCTGGTGGGACTGTCAAATGATACAACCACTGTGGAAAGCAGTACGGTGATTCCTAAAAAGTTGTATTATAAATACAAATAGTATTTATAATTGCTGGGTATATATCCCAAAGAAGTGATAGCCAGGACAAGAACATATATATGCATACCCATGTTCATCACAACTCTATTTACAATAGCCAAAAGATGAAACAAGCTAGGTGTCCATTAACTGAGGAATGGATAACCAAACTATGGTACATACACACAATGGAATACTATGCAACCCTAAAGAATAATGTAGAATTTGCAAAACACCATATAACATGGATGAACTTGGAGGACATTATGCTGAGTGAGATAAGTCAACCACGGAAGGATAAATATGAGAAAACCAAGGAAAGGTTTATCTATGGAAGGAAATTTTCTTTGTTAGTTACCAGGGGTGGAAGGGGAGGGGAGGGAACACTGTTAGAGAGGTAGAGACAAGTATTGATTTGGGTGAAGAGAAGGGCAATGTACCAAATGTGAGTGATCAACAATGTGACACTGAGGAAGAGGAAAACAGAGAGCAGTGCATGGGAGGTACAGACAACAAAAATGAACCCTTTTGCACATACAGTACTGCCTGGTCAGTGAAAGCAAACATGGGTGGGTAGATGTATGGACAGGCTGAAATATAAGGTATGTCTATGCAGGCAGGACTGTGCCCAAGACCATGTATAGGGTTCACAGACAATGTTTCAACAAATGTTTTTGTACATTCTGTAAGAATTCCCAGGTATACAGTAGAGCTGACAAGGGACAAAGTTGTAGTCATTTCTTGGCCACAGCCAGCTACCCAGGGGGAGTAGTTGGACCTGTGGGCTTGGGCCTATAGTCACAGGGGACATCGAGCTCAATTGGCATAACATACTACACAAAACAATGTTGCACATCCTACTTTGGTGAGTAGCGACTGAGATCTTAAAAGCTTGCAAGTGGCCATCTGGATGCAATGATGGGTTTCTCCTCATCCAGAATAAACAAGAATAAAGAAAACCAAAGATTCTTGGAAATAGTCCAAGTGACTTATACACCATGCAATCCTCAGCCTATATGACTATGAGACCAGAAGAACTAGATAGTGCCCGGCTACCATTGTCAACCACTCGGAGGGGGATCTGTGTAGTTGAACTCACTCCTGTGGCTTTCAGCCAAGCAAAAGACAGGCATGTGAAACAAATATGTACATTAGGTAGATAGACTCCTTGGAGAGAACAATCATGGGAGAATAGAAGGGCTGTGTATGCACAGGGAGACAGCTCAGGGGGCAGGAATGCATGGAGGGAAGGACACAGCAAAGAGGTATCTATGGGGAGAAAGTGAAAGGGGAGCTGTCGCATTGTGGTAAATTGTAGTCAATGTCATGAGACAAAGTGTATGTGAGCAGCTTTATGGAAAGAGAATTTGCTTTGTAAACTTTCACCCAAATCACAATTAAAAAAAAAAAAAAAAGGAAAGCCTTTAGGTACACTTTTGAAGTAAACTGTTTACTTCATAATATTTGGTTGATTTGGTGGCTTTTGGCTATTATCCGTCCACTTCCTACCTCCATGCTGAGAAGAGAAGGGAACTAGCACTTACTTAACATATGTTCTGTGCTAATCACTCTACTGGCATTTTGTAAATTATCTGGTTTAATTTTAATCCTCATAAATGTGTTACGTGTCTCACAGTATTTTCATGACTTACAAAAGTTATTTTAAACAAA
>NW_006921757.1:4488955-4490464 GCF_000298275.1 Orycteropus afer afer | reverse complement strand
AATCCATTACGTTGAGGATCTTCCCCTCTTTCATAAACCCTCCACCTTACCAGGCATGACATCTTTCTCCAGTAAATGGTCCCTTCTGATAACATGACCAAAGTAGGTGAGACAAGGTCTGGCCATTGGTCTCACTTCAAAGGAGCATTCCAGCTGTAATTCCTCCAGGACAGATTTGTTAGTTCTGTGAGCAGTCCATGGTACTTTCAGCATTATTCACCAGCACCACAACTCAAAAGCCTCAATTCTTCTTCAATCTTCCTTATTCATTGTCCAGCTCTCACATGCATATTAGGCAATTGAAAATATCATGGCTTGTGTCAGGCACACCTTAGTCCTCAAGGAGACATCTTTGCTCTTCAGCACTTGAAAGAGGTCTTTTGCAGCTGACTTACCCAGTGCTGTACGTTGTCTGATGTCCTGACTGTTTTCACTGGTGTCAATCATAGAACCAAGCAATGTGAAGTCTTTGACAACTTCGATCTTTTCTCCATTTATAGTGTTGCTGCTTATAGGTCCAGTTGTGAGGATTTTTGTTTTCTTTATTTTAAGATGTAATCCATACTGCAGACTGTATTCTTCAACCTTCATGAGTAAGTGCTTCAAGTCATCCTCACCTTCAGCAAGCAAAGTTGTGTCATCAGTGTATCTCAGGTGGTCAATGATTCTTCCTCCAGTCTTGATGCCACGTTCTTCTTCATACAGTCCAGCTTCTTCGATTATTTGCTCCGCATACAGATTGAATAAGTATGGTGAAAGGATACAACCATGACATTCTCCCTTTTTGATTTTAAACCATGATGTGCCCCCTTGTTCTGTTCAAACGACAGCCTCCTGGTCTATGTACAGGTTCCTCATAGGTACAATTAAGTGTTCTGGAATTCCCATTCTTCTCAATGTTATCCAAAATTTGTTATGATCCACACAATCAAATGCTTTTGTGTAGTCAGTAAAACACAAGTAAACATCTTTCTGGTATTCTTTGCCTTGAGCCAAGATCCATCTGACATCAGCAATGATATCCCTCATTCCACATTGTCTTCTGAATTTAGTTTGCACAACTGGAAGTTCTCTGTCAATATACTGCTGCAAACATTTTCCAATTATCTTCAGTAACATTTTACTTATGTGTGATATTAATGATATTGTTTGATAATTTTCACATTCTGTGAGATCACCTTTCTTTGGAATGGCTACAAATATGGATGTCTTCCAGTCAGTTGGCCAGGTAGCTGTCTTCCAAACCTCTTGGCATAAACGAGTGAGTGCCTCCAGTGGGGCACCCGTTTTTTGCAACATCTCAATGGGTATTCCATCAATTCCTAGAGCCTTGTTCTTTGGCAATTGCTTCAGTGCAGCTTCGACTTCTTCCTTCAGTATCATTGGTTCTTGATCATATGCCATCTCTTGAAATGGATGAAGATCTACCAGGTTTTTTTTTTGGTACAATTGCTCTGTGTATTCCTTCCATCTATTTTTGATGCTTCCTAGGAGCTCTAGTAGTGTAGC
>NW_006921757.1:4487134-4488855 GCF_000298275.1 Orycteropus afer afer | reverse complement strand
AGTCAAATGCCTTAGGCACTATGCCATCAGAACTCCTTAGTGTATGTGATTTTCCCATTTTGCCAAGTAAGGGTGAGTTGTTATGCTCTTAACTCAGCAAAAAAGGATGAGTGATGTAAGAAATGCTAACCTATCAACCATTATTCAGAGAAAATTTTCAGATTGCTAAGACACAGGTCAGTACCTTGTCAAAGTCTCTGGTGTAATCAAGCAAACAAACAAACAAAAACCCAAAAACAAACTCACTGCCACTGAGTAGAATTTGACTCATTGTGACCCCTCCTTGGGTTTCCTAGGCTGTATCACTATAGAAATAGATTGCCCAAACTTCCTTCTGAGGAGTAGCTGGTGGGTTTGAACCTTCAGCTTTCTGGTTAGCAGTCAAATGCCTTAGGCACTACACCACCACTTCACACCATAAACAAAAATTAGTTCCAAGTGGAGCACAGATCTAAAGCTAAAATACTAACACAATTAGAAGAAAACATAGAAGTACATATATCTAACTTTGGGTTAGACAATGGTTTATTATATAACCAAAAACATTAATAGTCAAAAAAATATGTAAATAGAATTTCCTCAAAATTGGAGACTTTGATGTCTCAAAAGACACTATAGAGAAGGTGAAAAGACAATTGTGGTGGTTATGTTTGCGTGCCAACTTGGCTGGGTTGAGTGGCTGAGCAGCTGGTGGTAGATGTTCCCCATGAGAAGATGGCAATCAATTCCATGGTGGGATCTACCACAAGCAGCTGAGTAGCTGCCTTTGGCATGTGGTCTGCTTTTTGTATAAAAGGAGCAGCTTTGGGTATAATCTCTAGCTTTTGGCATGCTTGGACCCTGCACGTAGACATGCCATTGTTCAGCAGCCTGCCATGCTCTGCTGACCATGAGACTTACAATGGACTTGAATTAATGGCCTGCTGTGTGGTTTGGTAATATAAGAACTGTGCCATCTTATTTGTCAACCTTGGGCTGGCACAGGACTGGGCAGTGTTTCATTCTATTGTACATTGGGTCTCTATGAGTAGGAGTCAACTTGGCAACACCTAACAACAACATATTTGACAAGGTCCTTGTGCCTAGAATATATAAAGAACTCTTATAATTCAATAATAAAAAGACAAATTACCAATTAAAAAATGGACAAGAAATTTGTATAGACATTTCTCTAAAATATATACACAAATGGCCAATAAGTATGTTAAAAGATGAGATGCTCAGGATCTTTAGTCATTAGGGAAATACAAGTCAAAACCACAATGGGGTACTTCACTCATATTAGAATGCTAAAACAAGAAAGATATACAATAACTAGTGTCATTGAGGATGTAGAAAAACTGAAAATATTTTGTTAGTGGGAATGCAAAATGATACTGCCATTTAGGAAAACAGTTTGACATGTCCTCAAAACATTGAACAGGTAGTTACCTAAAAAAACAAAAAACAAATACACTGCCATTGAGTCAATTCCAACTCATAGCAACCCAATAGGACAGAGTAGAACTGCCCCATAGAGTTTCCAAGGCTGCAAATATTTACAGATGCATACAGTCTCATATTTCTTCTACAGAGCAGCTGGTGGGTTCCAACTGCTGATCTTTTGCTTAGCAGCTGAATGCCTTAAATACTACACCACCAGAGCTCATATATGAGCCAACAATTCCACATCTAGGTATATACCTTAGAGAAATAAAAAACAATGTCCACATAAAAATTTT
>NW_006921757.1:4454294-4478801 GCF_000298275.1 Orycteropus afer afer | reverse complement strand
TATTCTTTAGATGGTCTCTAAATTCAGGAGGAATATATTCAAGATCATATTTTGGCTCTTGTGGACTTGTTTTAATTGTCTTCAACTTCAAGTTGAACTTGCATATGAGCAGTTGGTAGTCTGTTCCACAATCAGTTCCTGGCCTTGTTTTGGCTGAAGAATGGAGCTTTTCTATTGCCTCTTGCCACAGATGTAGCCAATCTTATTCCTATGTGTTCCATCTGGTGAAATCCACGTGTGCAGCCACTGTTTGTGTTGTTGAAAAAAGGTATTTGCAATGAATAAGTCATTGATCTTGCAAAATTCTAACATGTGATCTCCAGCATTACTTCTGTCACCAAGCCCAAATTTTCCAACTACTGGTGATTCTTCTTTGTTTCCAAACACCAGTGATATGAGTTACCAGTCACCAGTGATAATTAACACATCTTGATTGCACACTCTGTCAATTTCAGACTGCAGAACTTGATAAAAAATCTTCAATTTCCTCATCTTTTGCTTTGGTGGCTAGTGCATAAATTTGAATAATAGTCGTATCAACTGGTCTTCCTTGTAGACATATGGATATTATCCTATCACTGACAGCACTGTACTTCAGGACAGATCTTGAAATGTCCTTTATGATGCTGAATGTCATGGCATTCCTTTTCAAATTGTTATTCCCAACACAGTAGATCATATGGTTGTCTGATTCAAAATGGCCAAAACCAGTCCATTTCAGCTAACTAATGCCTAGGATAGGAGCTCTGGTAGTGTAGTGCCTAAAGGCACTTGACTGAGAACCAGAAGGCTGGCGGTTCAAACCCACCAGGCACTCCTTGGAAGGAAGATGGGGTAATCTACTTCCGTAGTGGTACTGCCTCAGAAACCCAAGGAGAGGTCGCTGTGAGTCAGGTCCTACTCAATGGCACATAACAAGAACAACAACAATGCCTAGGATAACAACCTTTACACATTCCGTTTCATTTTTGACAACTTCTAATTTTCCTGGATTCATACTTTGCACATTCCATGTTCCAATTATTAATGGATGTTTGCAGCTGTTTCTCCTCAAATTGAGTAATGTCACGTCAGCAAATGGAGGTCTCAAAAATTTTACCTTATCCATATCAGTAAGGTTGGTTCTACTCTGATGATGCAGAACTTTTCCAGTCCTCTTTTGAGAGCCTTTCAAATTAAGTGGCTTGTCAACCTGCACTATATCAGACAGTATTTCCAGGCTGTTCATATACTTGCCTAGTAATGTAACAGACAGTGTTTCTCTGCTATTCATAAGGTTTTCCCTGGCCAGTTCTTTGAGAAGTGGATAGCCTCTTCCTTCTTCCTAGTCTGTCTCAGTCTGCAAGCCACCGCAAAACCTGTGCACCATGTGCAACCTTGCTGGCATTTGAAACACCAGTGACATGGGCTCAAGCCTCACAGCAACACACCACCACAGTATGACAAACCCACAGAAAAGTTTGTCTCCCTTAGCTGTTCGAAACCTCTCCAGCCTCCCCTTATCTGGATCCCTGCCACTTGTTTGCTTTGTCCTGGCCACCCGGACTTTCCTTTCCCCTCCACTTTTCCTGGGTTAAAGTGGTAGAAAATAAATATCTGCTCATTAAAATCAACTACTTGTGGTATTTTTGTTATAGCAGTACTAGATAAGTAAGACACAGCTCTTGGTGTGTTGCTTGGCCTTGGCAGAGATAGGAAAACTGTTCTTGGAACTCTAAGTCATTATGCTTATTATGAACGAGGTTCTGTCAGACCTGTTAAATCATGATGTCAGATACATCTCACAACAGTTCACTGTAAGATGGAACTGGTATATTCAGGATGAAGACTGAGCAGAACCAGAGGGCATGAGTACACTGCATGAACCGGTAGCTCAGATCCTCATGTGTTCCTCAACAATTGAAACATTCCCCTTCCTCCACCTGCACCAGCTTCTGAATGGGATGGTGGTGACTGGCTCCTGTAGGAGCAGCTGAAAGAGGAAGAAAAAGACTGAACATAGTTTATAAATGGATTAGCTCAGTATGTGAGTACAAGCCAAAAATCAATGCCAGCTGCATTACAACCACTTTCAAGACTGAATCTGAAAAACAATGGAGAGGAGAATATACATTCCTGGGCAATGGCCAGTGACCTGGGCATCTATTCAGTGGCTGGAAGAGAAAGGACGAGATAATAGGAGACAAGGAATTCCAGGCTGGAGATAATCTGATATGGATGAACATATAAGAGTGAGATCAAAGTGGGAAGCATTTTGGATCACACATTAACACCCATAGAAGCATCCAGCAGAGAAGAGGCACTGAACAAGCAAACAGACAAAGACTCAGCCCTTATCATTGGCTGTCTCAGACATATCACAAGGGCACATTAGTGAAGGTATACAGGGGCAGAGATAGAGGCCATCTATGCACCTAAAAGCATGGACTTTTACATACCAAGGATGAGGAATATCAAATCCATAGCATACTGAGAGCCTGATATGGAAACTAATTAATCATTTTGTGGTCAATTGACTACAGCAGTCCCCTTCTTTCCTTGAAAGGTCTGGGTTATGTCCTTATAAGATTATATACCTACCCTGGATATGTATGATTTTGCCTTTACTGCCATGGAGTTACAGTCAGGATCACTTTTGGGGCTTATAGAATGCCTGATCCACAGGTGTGGAATCCCACACAACATGATATATTGACATAGGACCCCCTTTTGCAGCAAAGGAGATACAAAAATGGACCTTGGTATCGGACTAGGTACTTACTTTAATTCCTCAAAACAACTTTTGGAAGGAACTCTTTTTCTCATTTTCCAGATGAGCAAATCCAAGTCCAGAGAGTTTCAGAGGTCACTGAAGTAGTTAAATGGAATTTGAATTAAAGTCCCTTCTATACCAAAACCCATGATTTTTATGCAATGCCATATATGAAGTTCTCTCATAGTCATCATCAAACACACACTTTAATCAATTCCAGTAGAAAGACACACTCTTAAGTGGGTGAAATATTCTAAGGCTTCAGGTTAAAAATCATAAATGACAAGGTTGAAACTCAGATTGCCATCTGTCTGTTTTAACAAGCACACTCATATTCCTACTTCCTGTGTTCATTGAGACAGTTTTGTTGATCTAATTTCCAAATAGTCTATAAATTTTTCTCTGAAACAGTTCTTGGCTAGTATTTCAAGCCTTGGCAGTGTTTACTGGGTGAGGAATAGTTTATAGCATTGTCTTTTAATAGCAAGAACCAAATGAATGACATGCACAGGCAGTGAATAATCCTACACACTTAGATGACGTGCAGACTGAGGAAAATTGCCGGAGAAGCTAAGTCTTACAGGGCTCTACAGCTAAGAAGAAAAAAATACACAACACTTGAGCTTGCCTAAGAATTTCTAGTATGTAATAGTTATTGAGTCGATACATACATTTATATTGCAGATGTACCAATAAGCACATATTATTGAGTAGATGCTGTTACAAGAGAGAGTTTATAAAAATGAGAGCAATAGACATATTGCAAAAAAAATAAAATAAAATAAAGTGATTGAATATTTTTATATTTGCCTATGAACGGTAATTACACACAATGAGTTCTGACTTTCTGAAATTCTCTGCAAAAAGAATTAGGATATCATATTAGAAGTGCAGAGTTTAAAACTTGAGACCTACAGGAAGGTCCAAAGGGGACTTCAGATAGGTATTGTTTATTTAGCATGGCAAATTTGACTAGCTATAAACCAAAAACCAAACTTGCTGCCACGGAGTCAACTCAGATTCATAGTGACCCAGTAGGACTGAGTAGCATCGCCCCATAGGGTTTCCAAAGCTGTAAATCTTTACACAAGCCCACTGCCACATCTTCCTACCATAGAGGAACTGGTGGGTTTGAACCACTGACATTTTGGTTAGCAGATGAGGGCTTAGCCACTGCACCATCCACCTACTCCTTCATGATTGGCATAGGTAGGATATATATATTCTCTGGTTCATCATGTTGCTGCCCATGCGGTTAGTTACTGTTAAGTTGGCAGCTGACTCACGGCAATCATACGCACAATGGGATCAGACCACTGTGATCCATAGCAGTCTTTGGCTGATTTTTCAGAAACAGATCACCAGGCCTTCTTTCCTGGTCCATTTCAGTCTGGAAGCACAACTGGAACCTGTTCAACAGCAGAGCAACATTCAAGCCTCCACTGACAGGCAGGCGGTACCTGTGCTTGAGGTGTATTGGCTGGCATTAAACCTTGCTCTGTCGAATGAAAAATGAGAATTCTACCACTGAACAGCTGCCATTCCCTTCCAGATTGCCATGTTGTTGTTGTTGTTGTTGTGTGCCGTCGAGTTGGACCCGACTCATAGCGACCCCTCCTTGGGTTTCCGAAGCAGTATCACTACGGAAGTAGATTGCCCCATCTTCCTTCCGAGGAGTGGCTGGTGGATTTGAACTGCTAGTCTTCTGGTTAGCAGTCAAGTGCCTCAGGCACTACGCTACCAGAGCTCCCTCCTGATTGCCATAGGTCTCACCAATTACTATTGTATTTAATGAAACATGTTTCATTCATTCATTCATTAATACCCTGTAACTGGTCTATGAAGGCATTTGTGGTTGCTTAGTTCAGTAAACTCTGACATTTCAATCTGATACCATTTCAACTCCTCTGATCTCTTTAGTTCTCTACAGGACTGAATATATTCAGTTAAACAAGCATAATGTACACAGGATTCACCTCTCTTTTAATTTATGATCTTTTCAGTTAACACATCTTTGAAAGAGATAAGATAATTACTTTAAGTCTTTAACGCCCTTGCAGAATGGCTAAGAAGACTTCAGTGGGCCCTCTTGTTGATAAGCTTTTGAGTTGCATGTATAATATGGAAAATTCATAGAAACTAAGATTAAGTAGAACATAAAATTGTAGATATAATTACTTCCTTTCAGAAAATATAAAGATACAAAAACTATCAGTAGGAAGTATATTAAAATGTCAACAATGTTGTATTATTATTTTTTCACAAAATATGGAATGGGGATTGTGTCAACAGAAGAACTCATTAAACTGAAGATATAATAATATCAAAAAGAATATAAAAGCTAGACTTGTAGCTAATTAGAGATAAGACATATTATGTATATTTTTCCTGTGAATATTTTACTTGCAGATAATACAAAATTAATTGTGCTTGTTCTGAGAAATAGATCAACTATTGAGCTGCGAGTGTGTCTTACTCACATAGAGCAGGGCATTGGAGAAAATCCACAACAGCACCCTTACTTCTGCTTCTGAACCCTGCCTCATCAGGAACCCAACTGTAGGCAAGAAATAGCTAGCTTTTCTGTAACCACATCCAAAATTATTGCAATGGAAAATATTCTGCAATGTCTTAATGTTCCTCATTTGTGAGAGGACATGTGCATACATTAAAGGGATAAATAATGACTCATTATGTCAATGGAAAATCGGGACAACATAATATCCTGGAAATAATATAATTCTAACCATTTTGTTTGAGTATACATTTGGTTGTGAGGTGTCAAGTTGGTTCCCACTCACAGTGACTCAAGGGGTGGAGAACTGCCCCATGGGGCTAACCAGCCTGTAATGTTTATGGTAGCGGATTACCAGGTCTTTTCTCCCACAGAGCAGCTTTTAAACCACCAACTTTTGGTTAGCATTCCAGCACTTTACCCATTGTGCCACAAAGCCTCCTTCATAGGACAGGTTAAAAATCAAGTTCTTGAAATCTTCATATTTCTTCCTACTCAGAGATACAAATAGAAAATTATTTACCTGATGATCAATTTCAATTATATCGTTTGCTCCTTAAGGTATGAAAACTTGAGAAACAAATCATCTTTTGATGACACAATGTGAACAAATGATACACTTCATCCAACAAAAACAAAACGTACCAAAAAGATTCCTAATTAAATGCTTTTGCTTTCTCAGCTATTAGTGAAAATAATTAGTGTGAAGGGAAGTATACCACCCTTCTCCTTGGGTTGGCTTTCACATGCCCATGAAAAGACTAAAGTCTCCCCAGGGTGATCAAGGCTCACAGTTTGAGAAATACTGTCTCAGTGAGATAGAAAATCAGGTAATTCCAAGAATATTTTGCAATCTCCAGGTCCTTTACAGAACAGAAGTAGACTGCAAGCTATATTATCATGTAAAGTGACAAAATACAATTACTGCATAGGAGGTCCTTGTTTTTTGATGCTGTAGTCTTTAGAAACACAGGGATGCAGTGAATTACTTTCAGCTTGTTTTCTATCCTTGCTCCTACATCTGGGTCTAGTCTCTGAGATCAGATTGAGGTGGAGAAATAAAGTTCTTTTTCATAATCTATGACAGTAGTCACAATAATAAAATACCACATCAACACATTGTGGCAGCAAATCTTTTGGAAATATATATTTCACAGTAGCAGAAACATTTTTTACATTGCTGATGTGAAAAAAGTTTGTCATTAATACAAAGTGATGACAAGGAATTGGGTAATGGGTTGAGAATGGAAGAGTTTAAGGTGTCTAATAGTAAAATCAAAGATGATCTTGAAAAGACTTGGTACAATTACAGATGCCAAAGAAAATTCTAGCTAGGGCTCAGAAGGAAGTGAGGAGAGCCATAGAGAAAGTATAGTCTTAGAGAATAGATATGATGTGAGCAACAGAAATTGCAACAGAGTTACTAGAAATGTGGATGTTAAATATGCTTCTGGTGAGGCTTTAAAAGAAAATGATGAACACGTAATTGGGCAATGGAGAAAGAGCAGCGCTTTTTACGCAGTGGCAAAGAACTTGTCTGAATTATGTTCAAACGTTTGGTGGAAGGTGGTACTTGCAAGTGATAAATCTGGACATCTGGCTGATGAGATTCTAAGCAAGATCTAAGGGGGTTGCAGGGTTTCCCCTTGCTACTTATAGGAAAATGCAAGAGGAAAAAGATGAACTTAAAAATGAGCTGTGCAAAATGAAAACAGAATTTAAAGATGTGTAAAATTCTATTGTACAAACTAAGGAAAGATATCCTAGAATGTTTACCAAGCTGCAAAATCTTTTGTTAAAGAAATTAAGCTTATGAATAATGGATCTAACCAAATACCACAGCAGAAAACCCATCTGCTTAGACTAAAGGGGACAGAGAAAGAACAAAAGGATAGAACTCTGTCTTCCTCTTGGAATTCTACAGGCAAGAAACGGGTCAGAGGAGCTCCACTTGGCGTCCTCCGAGAAAAGAAAAGGACCGTCCATGGAGAAGCTCAGAGATCGGCAGAAACTTTGGAAGAAGGCTGGGAAGCATGGCTTTCTCATTTTCAAAGGATGGAGTCACAATCTCCCCGATCTCAAAGGGTGGGACCACAACCTCCTAGGTGTCAGAGAGCTGAATCTTCTCGGTTCTGAAGGTGTGGGGCTGCCATTAAGGTGTGATAGGAAACTGCTTCCACTCACAGCTGAGTGGGCAGGGTTGCCATGCCCAAGGAGAAGAGGAGTCTACTGGGGCTGAGGGAGTTGAATCACCTCTCAGATCGACTTAGGACAAAGGGGCTGCCAAAAGTGGAAGCTGCTGAGCTGTCCTCCCAGTGGTCCTGGAAGGCGAAGCCAGGGCCACGGGACCTCCGCTCAGAATACAGAAGGCAAGTCTGGAAGGCAGGGCCCTTGCCCTAACTGTCTCAGAGAACAGAGGGTTGATTTGAAGGCTTGAGAGATAATGCAAATTGTTCTATTGAGTTTTGGATTTGTTTGTTGTCTGTTATTTCTTCTTTCCTTCCAGTTTCTCACATTTGTAATAGAAACGTCTACCTTGTGGCTGTTCTCCCACTGGATTTTGGAAGCAGATAACTTGGATTCCCGATTTCAGAGGTTCACAGATGATGAGGAATTTTGCCCTAGGATGGAATAAACCTAAAGTCTCACCTATATTTGATTTAGATACTTGAGAAGATGAGAGATTTTGGACTTGGAGCTGACTTAAGACTACTGAGATAACATGATGGAGTGCATATGTTTTGCATGTGGCAAGGACATGGATTTTTGGAGGCCAAAGGGTAAAATGTTATGGATTGAATTATGTCCCTCAAAAATATGTGATGTAAATCCTAACCTCTACGACTGTGTTCATAATCCCACTTGGGAATGGGTTGTCTTTGTTATGTTAATGAGGCAGAATTAGTATAGGGTATACCATGAATTAATCTCTTTTGAGATCTAAAAAAGGTTAAACAAAGGAGCAGAGCAGAGATGAGAGATCTCCTAGCCATATGGAGATCTACAAGGAACCAGGAAACTAGTTGAGGAGACAGAGACTTTCCCCCAAAACTTTCCACTAAGGCTGGCACCTGAATTCAGACTTCTAGCTTCCTAAACCAAAAGGCACTAATTTCTGTCTATCAAAGCCAGCCACTGGTGGTATTTCTATTATGGCCACACTAGTTAACTAAGCTCTGGTAGCATAGTGCCTAAGGCACTTGACTGCTAACCAGAAGGCTGGAGGTTCAAACCCACCAGCCACTCCTCAGAAGGAAGATGGGGCAATCTACTTCCATAGTGATACTGCCTCAGAAACCCAAGGAGGGGTCGCTATGAGTTGGCTCCGACTCGACGGCACTTAACAACAACAACAACAACAAGTTAACTAAGCTCAGGTAGCATAGTGCCTAAGGCACTTGACTGCTAACCAGAAGGCTGGAGGTTCAAACCCACCAGCCACTCCTCAGAAGGAAGATGGGGCAATCTACTTCCATAGTGATACTGCCTCAGAAACCCAAGGAGGGGTCGCTATGAGTTGGCTCCGACTCGACGGCACATAACAACAACAACAACAGTTAACTAAGACTCTCATGTAGTAGTTAAAGGTTATGGGTCAACTTGGCTGGGCCTGGTTTTGCGTGGGCAGCTGGATGTTGTTATTGCCCAAGGTGAGATTGGTAATCAACTTCATGGTGGAATCTACTGTAAGCAGCTGAGTAGCTGCCTTAAGGCTACGGTCTGCGTCCAGTGTCTAAGCAGCAGCTTTGAGGAAGGTCTCCAGCTTCCGGCACACTTGAATTCTGCATGCAGCCAAGTCGTTATTCAGCAGCCTGTCATGTTGTCTGCCGATCTTGGAACTGTTTGTGGACTTGAATCAACAGCCTGCTTTGTGGTTTGGTAATACCAGGGTTGTGCCTTTTTACTTGACCTTGGGTTTGTCAGCCTCAGGAGCCAGCAGCTGCCTGAGTGAAGAAAGCCTCCGGCTCCAGTGGGCTGTGAGCAAGAGGCAGAACTAAAGCCTAAGGTTGAGGGACTTTCATCCAGCCCCTAGAGACTGGCACTTTGAACTTGGATTTCTAGCTTTCAAAACCATAAGAAAATAAACTGCTGTTTATTAAAGTTACCCATTTGTGGTGTTTTCTGTTAGAGCAACATGAAGTAACCAAAACGTCCTGTTATGGATGGCTTCTGTCTTATAATTTTGGACATTTATAAATGGAAAGGATGTGTACTATATAAGGTCATGAGCAATGGTTTCCAGTGGGATCAGGGAAGATGCCTTTAATGTTTTACATTTGTTGCCTCTTGTTTATGATGCTGAGTAAGTTTCAGGGGAGCCTTCAGACTAAGATGAACTAGGAAGACAGACCTGATGATTTATTTCTGAAAAATTATCCAATGAAAACTTTACATCACAATGGGAGCGAGCTCTGGTGGCATAGTGCCTAAGGCACTTGACTGCTAACCAGAAGGCTGGAGGTTCAAACTCACCAGCCACTCCTCAAAAGGAAGGTTGGGCAGTCTACTTCCCTAGTGATGCCGCCTCAGAAACCCAAGGTGGTTGTTGTTATGTGCCATGGAGTCGGACCCGACTCATAGCGATCGCTCCTTGGGTTTCTGAGGCGGTATCGCTATGGAAGTAGATTGCCCAGCCTGCCTTCAGAGGAGTGGCTGGTGGGTTTGAACTGTCAGCCTTCTGGTTATCAGTCAAGTGCTTTAGGCACTATGCTACCAGAGCTCTTGGAAACCCAAGGAGGGTTTGCTAAGAGTCAGAAATGACTTGATGGCAGTGAGGTTTTTTTTTTTAAAGTCCAATTCAGAATGCATCATGCTAATAGCTCAGGAACTGGCATCTTTTGGTTCCACTGTGTATGGGGTCTCCATGAGCCAGGGAGTGTGACTCGAGTGCACCTAATAATGATAACTGAAACAACAACTTAACTATTCTATCTTTATTTAGATTTGAAGCCCCATCCTTGACGTTTGTTTTCAGTAATCCCTTTGTTTACATATATGACTTCCAGGTTATTGAAGCACGTTGTTTATGGATTGGTATGATAGCTTTTATTCTGATTTGATTTCTTGGCTCCTCTTAGCGCTTCTAAGGCAGTCACAGTTTATTAACAAAATCAATTCCATTTTTTGAAACCTTCAGTTATTTAATTAGAAAATCATATTACTGTTTTAGAGTTGACTTATGAAATACTTATGGTACAATATTACTTTCAATGGAATAAATGAAGGCTCCTCATTTCCAGGTCTGTCTTCGGTATAACTGCTTATATGTAAATTAACAAATAGTAATGAAATAGAGACCTTCCTCTCCAAATTGAGCACTTTGATAAGATTTAGCTATAGGTGGAGCAGGATGGCAAAAGAGTACAGAATTATAGAATTAGCTAAATAATAAAGTATAATGCTACTATGTTGAGTAAGGCAAGGAAAGCAAATGACTCCCACATTTTTTTTTAATTTTTAATTTAATTTTCTCTCAATTACGTATGCGCATAGTTTAAAGGTATAAAAGGTATATAAGCCTCAGTACCACAAAAATATATTTCCCCTGTGCCACCTCTCTTCACTAAGAAGCAAACAGTTTCAACTCTCTAACTGCATATACTTGGATTTACGTCCATATAGTTAAATAAAAGGCTTACACTGCTATTTCTTGAGTTTTCAATTGTGAGCAATATACAATTTTAGTTGGAAGATGAGGACTTCTCTCTCTTATGTCTCTTACCCTCCCCACAACCCTTCCCCTTCCTCATCCTCCTAATAAAGTTATATTACAATTATTTGTCAAACTAATGTCCACTGCTTACATTATTGTGACTTTGTAGATATTACTCACATAAATCTTGTAATATAGTTGGATTACCTTTTCTTGTTTTGTATAAATCTTTTCTTCTCTTGATGTTAATAATTACTTTTTTTGCCTGGTTTTCTATATGGCTGTTTGTCTTTTAGAGGCTTTCCTTGGGTATTTGGTGATATTTGCTGTCCATTCATATTTAAGAGTAGGGCCATGAAAGAGCAAATTGAAAGTATGCACATAACTTACTGACTGCTGAGCTTCAGCATAAATTGGTCAGGTGAGTACTTGATATTTGGTTCCAAGTTTGTGTTGGGTAGAGCATGGATAACTTCTATAGTAAATGCACCCTAGATTATATAAAGGCTCAGAGACTATAGACTTTATATTATTCACTTTCCTTGTTAACAGATGACTCTCCTTTCTGTAGAGATTCAGAAACAGACTTTCCTTGTTCTGTGATCCTAGCAGCCCCGTGTGTAGTATTCACATGGCAAAAGGGAAAGAGAACTTAGAGACGGCATATCGCTTTTTATATCCTTAGCCCAGAAAGCTCTGGTAGCATAGTGCCTAAGGCACCTGACTGCTAACCAGAAGGCTGCTGGTTCAAACCCACCAGCCACTCCTCAGAAGGAAAGTTTGGTAATCTACTTCCGTAGTGATACCGCCTCGGAAACCCAAGGAGGGGTCGTTATGAGTCGGATCCGACTCGACGGAAACAACAACAGCCCAGAAATGGCACACATCATTACTGCTCAAAATAGAATGGCCAGAACTAGTTTAAGGCTACACATGTGCTGCAAAGTGGGCTGGGAAATGTAGTCTTAGGCTAACCAACTACTTCCCAATGACAACTCTAGGCTATGTGTTTTGGTTCTGTAATTCCACTAATTATTAATTATTTATGTTGAAATAAGATAATTTTTTAAGACCTCATAATTATTTTCAGATATATTGAAGTTTCTTTTTTGTGTAGAATCATTCTAGGTAAAATTTCAAGGCAGGCTTTGATGATGTTTTGGTTCTCTAGTGCTGGTCTAACAGGAAATACTACAAATGGATGGCTTTAACAAACAGTTTATTCTCTTACAGTTCAGGATGCTAGAAGTCCTAGTCCAAAGTGCCAGCTGTAAGGGCTGGGGGAAGACCCCTTGACCTAGGGCTTCAGCTCTGCCTCTTGCTCCTGGATCACTGAAGCTGGAGGATTCTCTTATGCAGCTGCTGACTGCTGAGGCTGACAAACCCAAGGTCAACAAGTAAAATGGTTCAGTCCCAAGATTATCAAGCAACATGGCAGGCCACTAGTTCAAATCCAGAATAGTTCCAAGATCAGCAGGCAACATGGCAGGCTGCTAAATGAAGACTCGGCTACATGCAGGGTCCAAGCATGCCAAAAAGCTCAGAGACATTTCTCAAAGCTTCTTCTTATATGCTGGAAGCTGACCACATCCCTAAGGCAGCTACTCTGCAGCTCACAGCAGAGTTGATTACCAGTCTCATAATGGACAATAACTACACCCAGCTGCCCAGCCACTCAAAACCAGGCCCAACCAAGCTGACACACAAACTTAACTACCACACTATGGGAGAGGGAGCACAAATTTTGATAGGCCCTAGCTGTCTTTGCCACAGCAAGCCTCCTTTAAATGTCAGCATCTCTAGGTCTTTGCTCTGGAGTTTACCTAGCAAACATAAACTAGGTTGCTAGATTCTTTTAATCCAGGGCATATTACCTCATAAGCAAGATAAGCATGGGATTACTTGTGCTTACTTACTCATCTGTAGTGAACAATTTCACAACATCTCACCAAGAGTAGATTGCTTTTATTAAATTGATATGTGTAGAATATGGTTTGTACTGGGTTCAGGGTTCAGGAGATAATTAAAAGATAGAAATTAGAAGGAACAATAAATTACCTGTGGTAGGGAAGAGAGAAATAATGTGGGGAATGGGATCAAAATATAAGTATTGAAGATTAATGTGGTCATGGAGAGGACATGATAGAGAGGTGGAAAAATGATGATGGAGAGAGAGAAGATTTGCAGTTGTAACCATGGAGCAGACAAGAGAGGAGGGGATAGTGGTTCACCACTGGGAGAGTAGGCCTTCACCAGGAACAAAATTTAGTTCACTCATAGCTGTGAAAAGAAAAAGTAGAACAAAGTAGGTAGACAAATTTAGTGGTGAGGATTTTAAGAAAAAAAAAATTTTTATTGCTCTTATTTTCTGAGTTAAGTGAGGAGCAAGATTTTCTTCTAAGAATAGACATGAGAGGCTCTTGAGATATAAAGAGAGAAGGAAATGAATGAAATGCTTCTCTACAAGAATAAGCCAGTGAGTGGCCTAGGGAAATGTCCAGGTAGCATTATAGGTCATTTGAAGTTGGAGTCCTGAATATCAACAAGTGGGACCAGTCAATATGGACATGTTCTTTTCTTCATTCATGGAAAATTGGAGAGGTGGATTTTATGAGGGCTATTATTTTGTCAATAGATTATAAAGAGGGATAAATGAGCAAGGGGCAAGGAGGTTGAGGGTATAGAGTACAGAGTGGTTTTAATTGTCAATCATGAATTGAAACTGTATAGGTAAAATACTGGCATGAGTACTATGAGTGCATGTGAAAAGTTAGTAAGATGAATAGATTGCAATTGATGGGGTGTAAAGAATGAGATTGCTAACCAGAAGGCTGGCAGTTCAATCCCACCAGCATTCATTCCTCAAAAGGAAGGTTCCTTAGTGATACTGCCTCAGAAACCCAAGGGGGGGGGGTCACTACTTCCCAGTAGTGAAGGTCTGACTTCACTACAGTGCATTGCATTGCATAAAGAATGAGATAGAGGATTAGGAAGCTTGAGCTAAAAAAGATAAAGGGTGATGCTTACAGAATGCTAGATTTGAACATTAGATTATGGAGGGGAGCTCTGGTAGCATAGTGGCTAAGGCACTTGACTGCTAACCAGAAGGCTGGAGGTTCAAACCCACCAGCCACTCCTCGGAAGGAAGATGGGGCAATCTACTTCCGTAGTGATACAGCCTCGGAAACCCAAGGAGGGGTCGCTATGAGTCGGGTCCGACTTGACGGCACATAACAACAACAACAACAACAACATTTCTTAGTAATGAAAAAAGTATTAGAGTATGAATATGCAGTAAGAGGGTATGATAGAGTGGAGGACAAAATTATTTGAGGAATTAAGAGGTCGGCATTTGGGCAGAACAATCTTTGTGGATTTGATATCACAAAAAGTTATGAAAAGGTGGTCTTGGGAACAGTAATGCTGACTCAGATGTCAAATCATCAAGGAATTTGAAGAAATGAGTTAAGTAGGTTGAGAGCCTTTAGAGGGAAAGGAAAGGAATATGTTAGAAGTAGCAATTAGAATATGAAAGATATCAGCCACATTTCCAAGCTCCATGGTTACGGGATGTGAAAAAAGAGACAAATACTAGTTGAATAAATTTTGTGGGAAGCCACTACCTGAATAGAGCAAGAAGTGTAGGAAATAATACTCAGAGCAGAGATTGAGGGTATGTTGTTGTTGTTTGGTGCTATTGAGTCGGTTCCCACTCATAGCGACCCCATGGACAACAGAGAGAAACATTGCCCAGTCTATGCCATCCTCATGATTGTTGCTGTGTTTTTCCCACTGTTACAGCCACTGTGTCAATCCATCCCATTGAGGGTCTTCCTCTTTTTTTTGCTGACCTTCTACTTGACCAAGCATGACTCCTTCCCCAGGGACTGGTCTCTCCTGATAACACACCCAAAGCACATAAGACGAAGTCTCACCACATTCGTTTCTAAGGCACATCCTGAATGGACTTCTTTCAAAACAGATGGTTTGTTTTTCTGGAAGGCCACAGTATATTCAGTATTTATGTCAACACCACAATTCAAAGGCATAAGTTCTTCTTTGGTTTTCCTTATTCATGGTCCAGCTCTTGCATATATATCAGGTGAGTGAAAAATACATGGATCGGATCAGGTGCACCTTTATACTCAAAGTGATATCTTTGCTTTTTAACACTTTAAAAAGGTCTTTTGTAGTAGGTTTGCCTGATGCAATATACCATTTAATTTCTTAACTGCTGCTTCTGTGGGCATTGATTGTGGATCCAAATAAAATGAAATCCTTGACAACTTCAAACTTTTCTCTGTGTATCATGATATTGCTCATTGGTCCAGTTTTGGGGATTTTTATTTTCTTTATGTTGAGGTGTAATTCATATTGAAGGTTGTAGTCTTTGATCTCCACATCAGTAGGTACTTCAAGTTTTCTTCACTTTCAGCAAGCAAGATGTGTCATCTCCATATTGTGGTTTGCTAATGAGTCTACCCCCATTCCTGATGACTCATTCTTCTTCATATAGTCCAGATTCTTGGATTATTTATTTACTCAGCATGCAGATTCAATAAGTATAGTGAAAGGATATAACCCTGAAACACATCCCTGACACACATCTTTTCTGATTTTAAACCATGCACTATCCCTTTGTTCTGTATTAATGATTGCTTCTCTGTCTATGTACAGATTCTTCATAAGCCCAATGTGTTCTGGAATTCCTACTCTTTTTTTTTTTTTTTTTTGCATGTTATTGACTTGGTATATTTTTTTCTATCCTGTTATCCATAATTTAATATGGTGCACAAAATTGAATGCCTTTGCATAGTCAATAAAACAGATAGATATCTTTCTGGTATCCTCTTCTTTCAGCCAAGATCCAGCTGACATCAGCAATGATATGTTTCATTCCAAATCCTCTTGTGATTCCACATTGAATTTCTGGTAGTTCTTTGTTGATGTACTGCTGCAAACATTTTTTCATTATTTTCAGGAAATTTTCCTTGCATGTGATAATAATGATATTCTATAATTTCTGCATTCTGTTTGATCAGTTTTCTTTGAAATGGTCACAGATATGTCTTTCTTCCAGTCAGTTGTCCAGGTGATTGACTGTCTTCCAAATTTCTTGGCATAAATGAGTGAGACTTTCCAGCCTTGCATCTGTTTGTTGAAACATCTCATTTGATATTTCTTCAGTTCCTGCAGCTTTGTTTTCACCACTGCCTTTGGAGTAGCTTGGATTTCTTCCATCAGTATTCTCCATTCTTGATCATATGCTGCCTCCTGAAATGGATGAATGTCAACCAATTATTTTTGGTACAGTGACTCTGTGCACTCCTTCCATCTACTTTTGATGCTTCCTTTGTTGTTCAATATTTTGCCCATAGAACTCTTCAATATTGCAATTTGAAGACTGAATTTTTTCTTTAGTTCTTTAAGTTGCAGAAATGCCCAGCATGTGCTTCCTTTTTGGTTTTCTAACTCCAGATCTTTGCACATTTCATTAAAGTACTTTACTTCTTTGTTCTCAAGTCACCCTTCGTAATCTTCTGTTCAGTTATTTATCATTTATTTCTTTCATTCTATCTAGTCTATCTTCAACAGAAAGTTTCAGAGTCTCTTCTTACTTCCATTTTAGTCTTTTCTTTCCTGTCATTTTAATGACCTTTTGCTTTCTTTATGTATGATATCCTTGATGTCACCTCACAACTCATCTGGCCTTTGGTCATTAGTGTTCAATACATGAAATCTATTCTTGAGATGCTCTCTAAACTCAGTGGAATATACTCAAGGCCATACTTTAGCTCTTGTGGAGCTGTTCCAATTACCTTCAGCTTCAACTTGAATTTGCATATAGTAAAGTTGCATATAAGTTCAACTTGAACTTGAGGTTATAGTGAATTCTAAAAACCAAAGTAGAAGAAGTTCTGGAGTTGAGGAGTGAGGAGTTAGTAGAAAATGAATAGAGGGCATTCTGGGAATTGGAATCTGAGGAATGAAGAATAACATAGAGACTTGTGGTAATTGATGTAAAAAGGGATAAAGGTCACAATGAATTTCATCCTAATGCTTCCAAATAGAGAGTCGTGAAAAAGCTAAGAGTTCAGTAAAATAGGAGAATGGGTTAGAGGTGAAGTCATGCCTAGAGTAAGTTCTGAGCTTCTCCACTGGTCCCTGCTGATAGAGGCTGAGAAGGGAAGGTGTAACTCTGCAAGTGTCAAGGAAACTTAGCAAGGAAAATGAAAAGCATCTCTAGTAAGACAAAGATAATTTACAGAGGTTTACAAAGCAGAGATCCCTCTATTGTACCCAAATTTTATAAAATCTTTTAATTGCTATATTTCTTCTGTAGTGATACTGCCTTGGAAACCCAAGGAGTGGACGCTATGAGTTGGGTCTGACTAGATGGCACATAACAACAACAATAACATATTTCCTACACAAATGTTCTATTACCACAACTTGTTTTTTAACTGATATTTTCCAAATGTGTATAATTGTCCTACTTAACATGTATGGATCATTTTGAAATAATGTATCATTTCTGTGGGATACATAACCCTATATAAATACAGGCTGAAAATTTTCTGAAACCTACATCATAGCAGAACCATAAATGTATGCTGTGTAAGTTGGTTATTAAAAAATAAATAAATCATAACTTCTGTGAGCAAAGTTAATAACAAATATAAAGGCTGTGGCAGAAGGCAGCCCAGCTTCTATTCTTCTGATTAACAAAAAGGGATTGATTTAAAATTTATACTATCAAGCAAAAGGCAATTTCTGTATTATCCTCAGGCAATTACACATTGGTGGGAAACACAGCCACGTTCCAAGTCTCTGTATTATACACACTTACTTTCAAACTGTTAGTTCATTTCTTCATCAATCATTCACTCTTTCATTCAGGAAACATAAGCCAGCAATGCAGTTCATTTATGGAATAGTATTTTCATACTTAGCAATGTGTGAAACTGAATTCTTCACATTGTTAAATTCAGCCTTCTTTAGCATCAGGGAACTGTCAACACATGTAGGGACCGTCAGCAAAGTGCTGAACAAGCCAAGAGTGAACATAGACATTGTCCTTTAGGTTCTGCTCTAAGCTTATAGCTGTGACATGATTTCAAACTGTGAACTGTCTTTCAGTTTTCTCTTAATGTAAAGGTGGCTAAGACCAGATTCCCCAAACACTTAAAGTAATGAAGTTGAGATATTGCAAAAGACGCAATCTCTCCTATTTCCTCCTTATCATTTGTAACAGCTTCTAAATTCAGTTTTGTAACAGAGATTTCCAAAGCATACATACAATCTAAATGTCAGTTTATGTAAATTCTAGAACAGTCAATATCCTGGGTAAAGGTAGACTATTATGTTTATGTAAATATTCTCTATCATTTGGAGATTCAGCGGCTTCTGGACAGCTTCTTTATCACATGTCCTAGCTTTGAACACATTCCAAATAAATTTGCACTTGTAAATTTAA
Source organism: Orycteropus afer afer (assembly GCF_000298275.1). Classification (NCBI taxonomy): domain Eukaryota; kingdom Metazoa; phylum Chordata; class Mammalia; order Tubulidentata; family Orycteropodidae; genus Orycteropus; species Orycteropus afer. The sequence continues at coordinate 4,460,404 of NW_006921757.1, read as the reverse complement.
CCACTAGTTTGACAAGATTCCAAACGAAACTCACTGCCTTCAAGTCGAATCCAACTCCTAGCGACCCCTTCTTTGGTTTCTGAGGCAGTATCACTATGGAAGTAGATTGCACAACCTTTCTTCTGAGGAGTGGCTGGTGGGTTTGAGCCACCAGCCTTCTGGTTAGCAGACAAGTGCTTTAGGCACTATGCCACCAGAGCAAGAGGACTTTCAAGCCATAAACTTAGCTGTGTCTGTTTGTGTGTCAGAGGCAGGGGGAATGGTCAGGAGTTGCAAATAATCATATTTAGGGAACTCTTTACTTCTTAACAGTTGCTTTATTTTGAAGCATTTTTCCTGTATTGCATTTTCTTCCTTTTCCCTGCTGGTCTAATTGTCTGCTGACATATCCATTATCTTTTATAGTCACTTCCAATAGCAGAAAAGTTAGTTGCATATGATTTTCACCACCTCTTCTCAGATTTGCAAACCAATTATTCCTGATTGCTTCAATTTAATAGCCCACATAATGTAAGTAGAATGCTTCAACACCATGTTCGTGGAAGATGACTGTGACCACTGGAGAAGGCAAACTAAAAGACCTTGAAAATGTGACTGTGCACACAGAGAAAATTACTATCCTTGGGTCTCTCTCTCTCTCTCTCACACACACACACACAACCACTAGTGTCTGGGATTTGGGGAAGCATTTTAGGGAGAAAAAAACAAGAGATTTATTTTATTGAAATCCATGAAGATGTTGTAAAGCTTCAAAAATTTCTTCTTCAGCCTCATGTATGAGATTATCAAACATGTTTTGAAGAGCAGGGAAATGTTTTCATTGGCATATCTTTCTATTTTTGTAAGATGTTGTACCAGTAGTCACACTTTCGTGATTCTAAATTATGGAGCCTAGAGAGCTCTCTCTGGATAATAACTACATGTTCCTAATTCTAGATCCCTTTGAAAAGAGAGCAACCTCAATGAAGTATGTCTTCATGAAACCAAATGTTTTAATTATTTTTGACTGTGAAGAAATAAGGAAGTTTGATGTTGTGCAGGTCTCTATGGGTTGTGGTTGTCTTAATCTTTCCATTATTATTTTTTTCCCCAAATATAACACTGTCTCATTCACTCAGAGGAGTAAATTAAGGGAGTGATACCCTTGATGAGATGTTGAATCTTCTGGGACTGAAAGTGTCATGAATGCTATCTAGATCTCAGAAGAATACATTAGCTTCCTTTTTGTGCAAAATGATCTAAGTTTGGTATATGTCTACTGGAAATTAAAAGATTCATCAAATAATGAATATAATCTATGATGAAAAGAAGAGGTCATTAAACAGGCAAGAAGGAATTGATGAAGAACAGGGGTCCAGGAATTGACGGAATACCCATTGAGATGTCTCAACAAATGGATGCCCTGCTGGAGGCACTCACTCAGCTATGCCAAGAGATTTGGAAGACAGCTACCTGGCCAACTGACTGGAAGATATGCATATCTGCACCCATTCCAAAGAAAGGTTATTCCATAGCATGTGGAAATTATGGAACACTATCATTAATATCACATGCAAGTAAAATCTTACTGAAGATAATTCAAAAATGGTTGCAGCAGTATATTAACAGAGAGCTTCCAGAAATGCAAGCTGGATTCACAAGAGGATGTGGAATGAGGGATATCATAGATGATGTGAGATGGATCTTGGCTCAAAGCAAAGAATACCAGAAAGATGTTTACTTATGTTTTATTCCTTATGCAAAAGCATTTGATTGTATGGATCATAACAAATTATGGATAACATTGAGAATAATGGGAATTCCCAAACACTTGACTGTACTCATGAGGAACCTGTACATAGACCAGGAGACTGTCATTTGAACAGAACAAGGGGGTACTGCATGGTTTAAAACCAAGAAGGGAGTGCATAATGGTTGTATCTTTTCACCATACTTATTAAATTTGTATGCTGAGCAAATAATCCAAGAACACAATTATATGAAGAAGAATGTGGCATCAGGATTGGAGGAAGATTAATTAACAACCTGCCATATGTAGATGACACAACTTTGTTGCTGAAATTGAGGATGACTTGAAGCACTTACTGATGAAGATTAAAGACTACAGTCTGCAGTATGGATTACACCTCAATATTAAGAAAACAAAAATCCTCACAAATGGACCAATAAACAGCGTCATGATGGATGGAGGAAAGATTGAAGTTGCCAAGGACTTCATATTACTTGGTTTTACAATCAACACCAATGGAAGCTGGATTCAAGACACCAGATGACATATTGCATTGGGCAAATCTGTTACAAAAGACCTCCTTCAAGTGCTGGAGAGCAAAGATGTCTCCTTGAAGACTAAGGTGCGCCTAACCCAAGCCATGGTATTTTCAATCACCTATTATGCATGGGAGAGCTGGACAATGAATAAAGAAGACTGAAGAAGAGTCAATGCTTTTGAGTTGTGGTGTTGGAGAAGAATGCTAAGAGTACCATGGTCTGCTAAAAGGACTAACAAATCTGTCCTGGAGGAAGTGCAGCCAGAATGCAAAAATAGTTGGCATAGATCTTCGTCATATCCTCTATGTAAATACATAGCTAAACTGTTAAGTCTTGTCAGTCAGTGATCCTGTTTATGTCTCAGTTCAAAGCCTACAACAGCTTTCAGCTGAAGATAATCTTACATATGTACTTGTGCTACAAAACTAGCCACACACATTACAGAAGCAACAGAAGACAGAGTTGGAGTAACCTCTCAGAGACAACCATACATCTTGAGAGAGAGAATCACTGGGCCTGCAGACTCGGGACCATAGTCTTGGGGGACACTAAGCTCAATTGGCACAAAATAGTACATGAGAATCTTGTTCCACAACCTACTTTGGTGAGTAGTGACTGGGGTCTTAAAAGCTTTTGAGTGGCCATCTAAGATGCAACTATCGGTCTCCTCTCACCTGAAGCAAAGAAGAGTGAAGAAAATCAAGGCATCTGAAAACAATTAGTCCAGGGATATCATGGACCCCAAGACTAGAAGAACTAGTTTTAAAAGAAAAAGAAATAAAAGAAAAAATAGCTTACAACGGCTTTCTCAAGCTACTTCTATTTTTCCATTCTGAAACCATAATTTCAGTAACTTGTTTAGAAAGACTAGAATGAATTCACAGTGCTTTAAAAGTAACTCAGGATCTTTCTCCATTAAAAGTTGATATTAGCCTTTTATCTGATATTTATTACTTTGTTTAATTTTGAAAGTCATGGATAAGAGACTAAAATTCATAAAGAACAGCAGTAAAACTGAAAAGTTCATAAAGAAAAAAAAAACTTTCACTCAATAGACATACCTTTATTATGTGGTGAGTAATGGTTTTTGTTCTGTTGTACATAGAGTCATTATGAGTCAGTGCCAACTTGATGGCACCTAACAACAACAACAGCCAGGGTTTTAAAAATATCACCTATAAGGAGAAATCTCTACAGAGTAAGAAATTTATTTACGGATATATAAATTCCAATAATGCCTATAGCACATTCTACAATAATGTCACTGACACTTCTTACTTTTACTAATAAGAGGTCAATTTGGAATAGGGGTGGATGTTGGTTTAGCACAGAAAGTGACCCTGGAAGTCTATTTTCTGATATACACATAATTAATTTGTATCTTAATGATGAGTAACACAGCATGGCATCTGCTGTTTTCAGCAATGTGCCTACTGGTCTCATGACTATCATTAAATATTTAATAATGAGTTATGTTTCTATGCATATAAAATATAATCGCTATTTTTCATTTTACAAAATAGCTGCTCAGACTACATCTCTCTTAATTTACTTCCACAGGAATAAAATTACCTAAGCAATTGAGGGTAGGGAAAACAAAGTACAGGAGTCTGTCTCTTGTAGGAATTTTGAAGACTTAACATAGGAATGAGAAGGAAAAAGAAAGAGCAAACCACTCACTACAGGTAGACACATATTAACTTGGATGAAGGGGAAGGCAATATATAATAAGGACAATATCTGTTTTATAGATTATTTATTCATTTTTAAATGTGAAAGTTATGTATGTATTTTAGGTTGCTTCACAATGACTCTCATATCAAAATAACATGGATCCCATACTTTCTGGCAAATACTAGATGCCTAATAAATATTTTTGAATGACTAAAAAAAATTATTTTGCAAAAAAAATCTCCTGAAGATGCTTGTTACAATTGTATCTTTTCATAATCTCCAATTGGAGCCTGGGAATCTGCATTTTAGCAAGCATGCACCAGGGTGTTTTGCTATAGAAGGGCCCTGGGGAACACTGAAAATATGCAACATTAAGCATGATGTGAACTAGAGAATATAAGTGATTTGTAGAGTGTGCTGGTAACCAAGAGCAGAAAATGGTCGTAGAGTCATGAGACTAGCAAGTGACCTCACCTGTCCACACTGGAGAAAGCAAAAAGAATCAGTAAATGATAACCCAGATGATGGAAACTAATAGTCACCAGTGACTAGCAGACTATAATGTAGAATCAATTTTTAATAGAGGAGAGTAGATTACAACAGCTCTTGGGTGACACCCTAGCTGGAAAAGTATACTGATGTGGAGAGTGATAGGACACTATCACTGGCGTTTTTTTTTTTTTTTTTTTTCCCCCTCCCTAGTTCCTACAGTGACTAGGCACCACCTGTTTTGGTTACTTCATGCTGCTCTAACAGAAAATACCACAAAAGGGATGACTAACAAACAGGAATTTATTCTCTTATAGTTCAGGAGGCCAGAAGTTTGAGTTCAAAGTGCCAAGCTCTAGGGGCTCAGTGAAAGCCCCTGACCTTGGGCTTCAGCTCTGCCTCTTGTCCCTGACCCACGGAAGCTGGAGTTTTTTTTTTTGTTGTTGTGATTTGGGTGAATGTGTACAGAGAAAATTCACTTTCCATACAGTAACTCACATACACTTTGTCTCATGGCATTGACTGCAATTTCTCACAATGCAACAGCTTCCCTCCCACTTCCTTCACATAGTTATCTCTTCTCTGTGTCCTTCCCTCCCATGCACTTCTGCCACCTGAGCTGTGTCCCATGGCCCTTCTATTCTCCCATGATTGATTTCTTCAAGGAGTGTATCTACCTAATGTAAATAAATGTTCAGCTCATATACCTGTCTTTTGTTCATCTGGAAGCCATAGCAATGGGTTCAATTCCAGACCTGAAGGACAGCTGGAGGCCATAGTCTCAGTGGTTCCATCAGGCTCTATCAGACCAGCAAACCTGGTTCCTTTTTTTAAAAATGATTTTGAGTTTCATTCCACATTCTTCTCCCATTCTATCCAGGATCTCCTACATAGATCCCCCTCTAAGTGGTAGACAGTGGTAGCCAGGCACCATCCAGTTCTTCTGGTCTCATAGTCATATAGGCTGAGGATTGCATGGTGTACAGTTGCTTGGACTAATTGTTTCCATGAGTCTTTGGTTTTCTTCATTCTTCTTTGCTCTGGATGAGGAGAGACCTATCGTTACATCTAGATGGTTGCTTGCAAGCTTTTAAGATCTCAGTCATTACTCACCAAAGTAGAATGTGGAACAATGTTTTTGTGTAGTATGTTATGCCAATTGAGCTTGGTGTCTGTTCCAAGCCCACAAGTCCAACTACTTGCTCCCTCTAGGTAGCTGGCTGTGGCCAAGAAGTAACTACAACCTTGTCCCTTGTCAGCTCTACTGTATACATGGGAATTCTTACAGAACATACAAATACACTTGTAGAAACATTGTCTATCAACCCTATACATGGACATGGGCACACTCCCCCCTGTATAAACATATCTAATAATTCAGCCTGTCCATCCATCTATCCACCCATATCAATGTTTGTGGAGGATTTTCTTAACTCAGGCAGTTGCCAGCTGCTGAGGCTGACAAGCCCAAAGTCGACAATGAAATGGCACAGTCCCAAGATTACCAAACAACATGGCAGGTCACTAATTCAACTCCAGAGCAGTCTCAAGATCAGCAGGAAACATGGCAGGATGCTGACTGAAAACTCAGCTACATTCAGGATCCAAATATGCCAAAAAACTATAGACAATTTCCAAAGCTTCTTCTCATATACTGGAAGCAGACCACATTCCTAAAG
>NW_006921757.1:4451559-4453094 GCF_000298275.1 Orycteropus afer afer | reverse complement strand
CTTTGTAGTTATGAATGCAACACCATTCCTCTTCAATCTGTCATTCCCAGTATAGTAGATCATATTATTGTCTGATTCAAAACTGCCAATACCAGTGCATTTCAGCTCACTAATGCATAGGATATCAATCTTTATGCATTCCATTTCATTTTTTACAACTTTCAGTTTTCCTAGACTTATGTTTACACATTCCACACTCTGATTATTGATGGATGTTTGCAGCTGTTTCATCCCTTTCTGATTCATGCTCCACCAGCAAATGAAGGTCCCCCAAATTTTATTCCATCCAAATCATTAAGGTTGACTCTACTTTGAGGAGGCAGCTCTTCTCTAGTCATATTTTGAATGGCTTCCAACCTGAAGGACTCATCTTTCTCATCTTACAGCACTATATCAGACAATGTTTCAGGGCTATTCATAAAGTTTTCCAGTAACATATCAGATAGTTTTACTGCTGCTGAGAAGGTTTTGAGAAGTAGATGGCCCCTTCCTTCCTCCCAGCCTGTCTTAGTCTGAAAACTTTTCAGCATGAGTGACTCTACTGGTATATTAAATACTGGCAGCATAGTGTGAGCCTCATAACAACAGATAAGCCACCACAGTAGGTCAAACTGACAGATGAGTGGTGAATAAGAAAGGCCACAAATGGCAGCTATACACATGGACTTGGCCAGATGGACTACACAGGAATCAGACTGACTACATCTGTGGCAACAGGCAATGGAAAAGCTCAGTATATCCAGCCAAAATAAGGCCAGGAGCTGATTGCAGAACAGACTATCAACTTCTCATATGCAAATTCAATATAAAGTTAAAGACAATTAAAACAAGTCCACAAGAGCCAAAAAAAAATGACCTTGAAAATATCTCCCCTGAATTTAGATACCATCTAAAGAATAGATTTGATGCATTGAACACCAATGACCAAAAACCAGAAGAATTGTGGGATGACATCAAGAATATCATTCATTAAGAAAGCAAGAGGTCATTAAAAAATATGAGAAAGAAAGAAAAGACCAAAATGATGTCAGAAAAAACTCTGAAATTTTCCTTGAGTGGAGGGTGGCTAAAGCAAATGGAAGAAATGACAAGATAAAAGAGCTGAACAGAAGATTTCAAAAAGCAGCTTGAACAGCCAAAGCCAATTACTATAATGAAACATGCAAAGACCTGGAGTTAGAAAACCAAAAGGGAAAAACACGCTCAGCATTTCTCAAGCTGAAAGAACTGAGGAAAAAAATTTAAGCCTCGTGTTGCAATATTGAAAGATTCTATGGGCAAAATATTGAATGATGCAGGAAGCATCAAAAGGAGATGGAAGGAATACACAGAGCCACTGTACCAAGTCGATGTTCTTCCATTTCAGGAGGTGGCATATGTTGAAGAACCAATGGTATTGAAGGAAGAATGTGAAGCTGCACTGAAGGAACTGGTGAAGAACAAGGCTCCAGGAATTACCCATCGAGATGTTTCAATAAATGGATGCCCCACTGGTGGCACTCACTCAGCTATGCCAAGAGATTTGGAAGACAACT
>NW_006921757.1:4444499-4451239 GCF_000298275.1 Orycteropus afer afer | reverse complement strand
ATCATAACAAACTGTGGATAACATTGAGAAGAATGGGAATTCCAGAACACTTAATTGTACTCATGAGGAACCTGTACATAGACAAGGAGGCTGTCATTCGAACAGAACAAGGGGACACTGCATGGTTTAAAATTGGGAAGGGAGTACATCAGGGCTGTATCCTTTCACCCAACTTAATCAATCTATATGCTGAGTAAATAATCTGAGAAGCTGGACTATATGAAGAACAACACAACATCAGGATTGGAGAAAGACTCATTAACAACCTGCAATATGCTGATGACACAACTTTGCTAGCTGAAAGTGAGGATGACTTGAAGCACTTACTGATGAAGATTGAAGAATAGAGTCTACAGGATGGGTTCCATCTCAATATTAGGGAAATGAAAGTCCTCACAACTGGACCAATAAGGAACATCACAATAAATGGAGAAAAGATTGAAGCTGTCAAAGACTTCACACTGCTTGGTTCTACAATTGATACCAGTGGAAGCAGCAGTCAGGACATTAGATGACGTATAACACTGGGCAAGTCTGTTGCAAAGGACCTCTTTCAACTGCTGAAGAGCAAAGATACCTCCTTGAGGACTAAGGTGCACCTGACACTAGCCATAGTATTTTCAATCACCTCATATGCATCTGAGGCTGGACAATGAACAAGGAAAACAGAAGAAAAGTTGATACTTTTGAGTTGTGGTGTTGGCGAAGAATCCTGAAAGTACCATGGACTGCTAAAAGAACTAATAAATCTGTCCAGAAGGAAGTGCTCCCAGAATGCTCATTAGAGGTGAGAATGGACAGACTTGGTCTCATCTAATTTGGTCATGCTATCAGAAGGGACCATTCACTGGAGAAGGATGTCATGCTGGTAAGGAGGAGGGTCCACAAAAGAGAGGAAGGCTCTCAATGAGATGGATTGAAACAGTGGCAGTGGTGATGGATTCAAGAATATCAGGGATCATGGAGCTGGCACAAGATCAGGCCACGTTTCATTCTGCTGTGTATAGGGTTGCTATGAGCTGGAGATGACTCGATGGTACTTAACAACAAAGACCAAAGTGGAGTTTATACTTTTGATTTGTGCTGTTGGTGAAGAATGCTGAAAATACCGTGCACTGCCAGGAGAATGACCAGAAAGTACCATTCCCTGGAGAAGGACATCATGCTTGGTAAAGTGGAGGATAAGTGAAAAAGAGGAAAACCCTCAAGAAGATGGATTGACACAGTGGCTGCATTGATGGGCTCAAGCATAGCAAAAATTGTAAAGAGGGTGCATGACTGGGCAGTGTTTCGTTCTGTTGTACATAGTGTTGCTTTGAGTAGGAACACCTAAAAACAACAGCAAGTGTAGCTCTGGTGGTGCTGTTGTTAAAGCATTTGGCTCCTAACCAAAAGGTTGGCAGTTCAAATTCTCCAGCTGTTCCATGGGAGAAAGATGAGGCTGTCTGCTTCTGTAAAGATTTACAGTCTTAGAAACCCTATGGAACAGCTCTACTCTGTCTTACACGGTTGCTATGAGTTGGAATCGACTCAATGGCAATGGTTAACAATGGTAGAGTGAGTGGCAGCCTTGAACACCTAAGGTCCATTGTCTGAAAAAAGTAATCTTCTATGTAAAATTAAATAGTGGCTATATTTATCAGTTTTAACTACATAAGGCCATTTATTACTAGTAAATTCTTCTAATTCAAAACAAGAACTTGCCTTTGCTTTCATTCTTTTTCCTTTTGATCTTTTCTGGTGTCCTCTTCAAATATGATTGAAATAGGACATATGTGAATATTTGTATTTCTCATATCACCTCTACCTTTCTCTTATCATATAGTGAGCTGATATGCTATTCAGATCTGATATCCAGGTAATTAGATCAGATATGTTGTTTTTACATAATCATCTCATTTTTCTCTTCAAGGACTCCTTTAGAAGTTCACATGCAATGGTGACTCTTGTAATGTTCCTATAAAGAGTCATCAGTCACTTCCTTTATTGATTGAATTTAAAGAAATGGCCTTCAGTTTAGTCTTCAACCCAGCTTCCTTCATGCTGGAGATTGCTTTGTATACCATGTGGTATCACAGTATCAGTGAAGCATGGAGTCTCTCCCTGGGATGGTGTAGCTTTACAACTTTTCTGCTCTCAGGGTACCATGAACTTCTCGCTGGCCCTTCCTAGCACCAAGTCAGGTCATGTTCCATGTTTCAAGGGGTGGGTCTACATCCAGCTCTAGGTCACTGTCAAGGACAATACCATCTATGACACATTATACTTGTTAACTAAACTTTACCAAATAAAATAGCATTCTTTTTGTGTCCTTTTTAAAAAGATACTTGACTAAACATTTTTAAAAGAACAGTACCCAAATGAGTTCCTTTTCTCTAAGTTCTTCTGAAGGGTCTCATCCAGATATTTGAATACAACAAAATCTTTTTTATAAACTCATTTTCCTAGAGGAGGATTAGGAGTCAGTTAGGTCCATCTAGACCCTCACAAGGAGAATTTAATTACTGAAATGTCAAAATAATCATATTATGTGTTTCTCCTATAATGATGTACCTTAGAACAGATTGTTCAGAGCACAGCATTATAAGGTTTGCATAAATTGCTACAACATTGCTTTGCTGATCATATTCTCAGATCTTACAGGAAAAGTCTCAAATAACATGTATCTTTGATTTGTGTGAGTTGATTTGAATCCGTAATATAAAAAACATGAATCTCAAAGCTGTGGCATGGTCAACAACAAAAAAATAGAAGCAATTGAAGAATGTTGTATTTTATTTGAGCTTGTAGAATAAGTAAATACTGGAGTCATATTATGAATAATTAGCAATGAAAATCTGTAACTGAACTACATAAATTACAAATTGACTTAGATGAGCCAGGTCTGGCTGTAATGTCCAGCACACACAATGTGTGGAAGGTGCATAATGACCCATGCACAGATGCCACAGAGGGGGACTTGAACAAAATTGGCATTGGTTTTATTAGATCTCACATGGTCAAAAAGCATTTATCTGATATGAATAATGAATTTGATGAAGTTTCAAAGAAACAGATGCTATTTTTTTTTATGTTGTAATTCTCACTGGATTTATAATAACTCATTCAAGAAGATAGCAACCTCTAAAATTTTGCTTCAAGGTGAGAAAAAAATAGTACCAATCAGAGATAAGTTATTAAAAAGAGAGAATACATCACTTTGAACCCTAAACACTTGTTCGTAACACATGATGCCTCTTACAGCAACAAATATGATGACAGATGTATATGACTTATAAAACATTCTCTTGTTTAGAAAAACAAAGTGATAAAATTGACTTGATGGGTATAGTAGCTGTGAGACAAAATAATTCTGTGTCTGTGTAGGCTCTATGCAATAAAAACTCCAAAATAATGCCCTCTATTTCTGAAACTCAATAGCTAGTGCTATTTATATTATTCAGTCATCTGGCAAGTAAATCTTCTCTCAATACTGTGAAAATCTAAGTTATTACCGTTGATGTTCAGGAAATTGTGAAATATGATTGCTAACTCGAAGAAAGGATCCAATTACAATATTTTGAATGTGAACAAAAGGATCACTGTGGTAGGCAGAAAAAATAAACCCCAAAGATATCCATGTCTGATTACTATAATCTACTAAAACAGTACATTAGGTGGCAAAAAGGACTCTGCAGAATGATTCGCTTAAGGATCTTTAGATGGGCAGATCATTCTGAATTAACCCAGTGGACCCGATGTTATGACTCTAGTACTTACAAATGAATAAAAGGAGGCAGCCAAGGCTGAGAAGGAGATGTGATGATGGAAGCAGAGGTTGGAGGGATAAGATTGCTTACTTGGTGATGGAAGGGGGCCAAGAGCTAAGAAATTCTGACTGTTTCGAGAAGCTAGAAAATGCAAGGAAATTGCTTTTCCCCTATAGACTCCAGAAAAGAGCACAGTCCACCAAAACCTTGATTTTAATCCAGTGAGACTCATTTTGGACTTCGAAATTTTTGCAACTCGTCTGTCAGTTCATTGTAGCGTAGTGGCTTGAATATTGCTGGAGTGCTGGAAGCTCTGCCACCAGCGTTTCAAACAGCAGAGTCATCACGGTAGACAGGTTTCAGCAGAGCTCAGACTAAGATGGACGAGGAAGAAGGAAATGGGTTCTACTTCTGAAAAAAATGACCACTGACAATCTTATGAATAGAGTTTGGGTAAGGGCAAAATAGGCAGACAAGCTACACAGATCCTCTGCAACAAAGCAATGAGAAATCAATTGAAACTGATACAGAAGATGTTCCTGGAATGCTGAGATTTGAAGGCAAGGATAAATAAGCAGATTAAATACCAACTAGTAGAAGAACCTGAATGAAAACAGTGAGTAAGGAGACTAATGGAGCTGTGGACTACCAGTTGTCCTGAGGGCACAGCTGTTTTCATTATATCCTGGCAAAACCTAAGAATCTGCTGTGTTCACTAAAGGCTGCATGGGCAAAGACTGCACTCCTGCCTGAAAACCAGAAAGGAAAACAGCAAAGAGGGAGACAAACAAACTTGTGGACTGCCAGCAGCTATCCTGAGGGTACAGACATTTTGAATATCCCCAAGTAGCAGGCACAACCATTTTGAATATGTGCAAGTGACATTCTTACCCAGACGGAGACATAGGAGTGGGTTCCACATTCTGAGGGCAGTACGGGCAGCTGCACTGTACACTGATGACTGGAAAGTGCAATATTCCCCTTGTTACTCTTACACCCCACATCATCTTGGTGAACAGAGGTGTGGCCATCCCATGCCTCTACAACCTTCCTGACCAGCAGGAATTCCATCCAATCTGTGCCCTGACAGAGCCTGGGTGCTCTGCCCCACCCCACACAGTTTCATTTTAGATGGTTTGTTTTTAAGTTATTCTTTTTATCTTCCTCCTTTCTTTCTTTTTTTTTTCCTCTTTCCTGTACCTTGTTCTCTTTTTTGTTCTTTCTTTTGGTTCTTCCCATCCCTTGCTTTTCCTTTTGTAATTTTCCCATTTTTTCTTTATTGTTCTTTTACCCTTGCTCTTTTCTGTCATTTCTCCTTCCCCAGATATTGGGTCATTTTTTTTCTCTCTTATTCTCATTATTTTTCTTTGATCTTTTTTCAAATATATTTTGAAAAGTTTTCTTCTCATTCATTGCATTATTATTATTACTTTTTTTTTTTTTTGCAATTGTTCCTGCTTGTTTATGTGGTTTTAGGTTTTTGTTCCCTTGCTTTTTTTTTTTTTTCTTTAAATTTCTTTCTTTCTTTTTTTTTGTCTAACTGAATGGAAGATAGTTACTGTTCCAACACAACCAAGACATACCTGCACTTCCTGCAGCACCACCCACTGAGGGCCACCACTTGCTTTTGCACCAACTGACCAATGAAAGACAGTGGCCAATACCAGTTCAACTCACCCTCAATTGCTCTCTATGAACACTAACAGAGATCTATGCATATACTCTTATTCTCTTTTACATACTAAATATAAATACAATACTACCACAATGTCTCAGAGACAGCAGACCATCACAGTTCACACAAAGAATCAAAATAAAGGAGTAGAAACAAGGGACCAGGATACAAACCCAGAAAACATCCCTGAAGCAGCATGGGAACTCCCTGATAAGAAATTCAAAAGAATTATATTTGAGTACCTGCAATGGATTGAGAAGCAGACCAAGGAAAACACTGACAAAATTAAGGAAGTTAAGGAAAACACAGACAAAACTCTAGAACAATTTAGAAAAGCAATATAAGAATAAATTGAAAAGATAAACAAAAAACTAGAAATGATACAAAAACAACAAATAGAAATCCAGAAGATTAATACTAAGATTTCAGAAATAGATGACACATTGAATGGGCAAAGAAGTAGAATTGAATCAGAATTAATGAGATTGAAGACAAATACTACTTTGTTAAGGGATCAATCAGACAAAAGATTAAAACATAACAAACAATCCTAAGATTCATGTGGATCATCATTAAGAGGAATAACCTATGTAATCAGAATTCCAGAACAGGAAGAGACAGATAAAACTGCAGAGAAAATTGTTGAAGATTTGTTGGAAGAGAATTTCCTTAATATGATGAAAGATGAGAACATATCCATTCAAGAAGTTCAATGAACCCCAAACAAGATAGACCCCAAAAGAAAAATATCAAGACATATCATTGAACTCACCAAAACCAAAGACAAAGAAAGGATCCTGAAAGTACCATGGGGAAAAAGAAAAGTTACCCACAAAGGGCAATCAATAAGACTAAGCTCTGATTTCTCGGCAGAAACCATGCAGGTGAGAAGGCAATGGGATGATATATGTAAAACTCTGAAAGAAAAATCTCCAACCAAGAATTATAAACCCAGAAAACTTTCCCTCAAATATGAGGGTGAAATCAGGATATTTCCAGATAAGGAGAAGAAATTAAGGGAGTTCGTTAAAAGCAGACCAACCTTACAAGAGATGTGTTCTGGTTACCTAGTGCTGCTCTGACAAGAATATACCACAAATGGGATGGCTTTAACAAACAGGAGTTTATTCTCTTACAATTCAGGAGGCTAGAAGTCTGAGTTCCAAATGCCAGGCTCTAGGGACTGTGTGGGAGCCCCTCAACCTTAGGGTCCAGCTCTGCCTCCTGCTCCCAGCCCACCGGAGCTAGAGACATTTCTTCACTCAGACAGCTGCTGGCTGCTGAGGCTGACAAGCCCAAGGTTGACAAGTAAAAAC
>NW_006921757.1:4442537-4443752 GCF_000298275.1 Orycteropus afer afer | reverse complement strand
CTCTGCTTCTGCTGATTAATCCCCAAGGGCAACCTACTCCTCTGGAAATTCTCCTGCCCAAAGGACACTAAGCTTTCTTGCTCCATGGGCCAGCCAAACTGCTACTCCATTTTATGTCAGTCTCTTCACCACATAACAACAACAACTTCACCAATTAATCCCCGAAGGCAACCCACTCTGCCAGGAATCCACCTACCCAATGGCACCTGGTTTTCTCCTCCGTGGGCTGGTAAACCTGCTGCTGTTTAATGCCAGTCTCTGGGTTCTGCTACTGCCATCTTTCATGCTGGTCTCTCTGCCAGCCTCTTGGCTCTGCTCCTGCTGTCTTTCATGCCATATGTTGGGGTCTCTCTGCCAGGGTCTTGGGTCAAGGATGCACTTCACTCTTGTTTCCACATTTTAGGTATTTTGTCAGAGCAGCACCTCATTCTTTCAGTACCATATTCTGCTCTGGTTACCTAGTGCTGCTCTGACAGGAATATACCACTAATGGGATGGCCTTAACAAACAGGAGTGGAGTGTATCCTTGACCTGAGACCCTGGCAGACAAACCTCAGCATACGGCATGGAAGACAGCAGGAGCAGAGCTAAGAGACTGGCAGGGAGATACCGGTAGGAGACCAGCATGAAAGATGGCAGTAGCAGAGTCCAGAGACCGGCATTAAACAGCAAAAGGCTTATCAGCCCGTGGAGGAGAAAAGCCAGTGCCATCGGGTAGGCAGCTTCCTGGCGGAGTGGGTTGCCTTAGGGGATTAATTGGTGAAGAGAGTGGCATAAAATGGAATAGCAGGTTGGCTGGCCCATGGAGCAAGAAAGCTAAGTGTTCTTTGGGCAGGAGAATTTCCAGTGGAGTGGGTTACCTTTGGGGATTAATCGGCAGAAGCAGAGAGACTAAGGAAATGGGAAGCAGAGCTGCCTCAGCTAAGGGTAGGACCATGGCCTTTGGGGGTGGGGTGACCACAGCCCGCTGGGTTTCAAAGAGCCAGACTGTCACTAACTTGGTTCTGGAGTGTGGGGCTTCTTGTTCATGTGAGCCAGTGGGATGGAGCCATAGCTGCTGCCCAAAAGTGAGGGGGCAGGGCTGCTATGCCCAAGAGGGAGAGGAACGGGCCACACCAGGCCAAGAGGGTGAGGCCACCACTCAGGAACTAGGGGACTGGAGTCACCCAGTGGAGGAGACCTGTACAGATACCATCCATTGAAGATCTGTACAAG
>NW_006921757.1:4438132-4440025 GCF_000298275.1 Orycteropus afer afer | reverse complement strand
TCTTTTGTTGGAGTCAACAACCAGTGTACTGCCTGCCAGCCTTGAATCTCTCAGCCCCCTACGCTTATGGAAGCTAAAGCGGCCACCAGCCCATCTCCTCTAGAGACTTGGACTTGTCGGCTTCTATACACTTGTGAGCCATTTTCCTAAGATAATTTTTTTTTTTCTCTCTCTATAAATATATATATACACTTTGCTGGTTTTTGTGTTTCTCTAGAGAACCCAGTCTAACACATATCCCTTCACCATACCTGTTCAATATTTAACAACAGCTCTTTGTCATTTTATTCAGGATAAAGAAACAAACAACAAAATATTATGATAACTGTAGGTTTGTACAATTTTAAAATATACTTCATTTAATCAGTTGAATGGATCCAAATGTTTCATTTTTTAATATACAATTTGGAATCATGGTGTATAAGCCTTTTAAAATCTTCTTCAGTACTCTTTGTAAATTAAACTGCTTAGATTAATGTCATCATGCTGGCCACACTTTTTACAAAATGAAGTTCTGATTTTTATAACACATATTCCAAACACCGTCATACTGTGCGTAAATGACCAAGCAGAATATGCTGTTTCCTCTGGGCAACTGCTCATTCTGGCTCACCTGGAACAGCTCTGGTTCCAGTCTATTGTCCTGTCATCTCGTTTATCGTTTGTCCTACATTTTTTCATTCTTTTCTAAGAAAGCATTTTTTAAAATAAATAATGTCATTAAAATAAGGCAGAATGGCTAGGGTAAAACTAAACATTTTTATTTCCAGTTTCTGTCACGGCCTCATCATCTATCACAAAATTTCTGTTATTTTAAGAAGTTAGTCCTGAAGTAGCAATGGATGCATTTAGATAGATTTCTAGGGAATATGACTTTTCATTTAATTTAAATAACTCTTCAGTATTAATCAAAGCTATGATTGAGTCCTAGCTGAAGAGTAAAGTGCTCTTTACTGGGAGCTCTTATGGGAGAGGCTGGCTCCATTAGCACAAGAATGACCTCAAAAATCAAAAAGTTTTTCCAGAACTTTTTTTGGGGGTGTGGTAGGGCATCAAATGACTTTTGTTGTTGTTGTTGTTATCCATTTGTTAATCATTGACTAGAAACAACATTTTCAAAGTTTCAAAAAGTTAAACATCTAGCATGTCACTGTAATTTTAGTTAAAATTCAACTGAAAGACAAAATTACTTTAATGAATTTTGGTAGAGCAAAGCTCTTTGGTAAAAGTAATATTTTCACTAAATTAAGAAACATGTGTAGTAGAAATGTACTAGGAATTAGTTCTGAAAAACACATTAATAGTAATTATACTGAAATAGGTTGTCAAAATTTATCATTTTTACATATACACATTTAGAATAAATGAATTACAACACATTATGAGAAAATCACTGTTGAGTGCACACACACAGAAACTTAGCTTGCCTTCTCTCTTTAGAGTCTATCATATATGATGTTATGGAAATGTTTGAGCTGCATATGATTACTTTGTAAGTTAATTTACAGGCACTGAAATATTATTGACATTGGAAATAATTTTATTACATTATGTTAAAAATAAATGGCATATTTAATAAAATGATGAATTGCTAGAAAATCTAATTTAAAAATTTTAGCAAATTGCAGAAATTGAAAACAGAGCATGCAAACAGGAAGTCACTAAAATTTATTTTTGTAAAAGCAAGAAAAGGACTGGACAAATTAAATGATGACAGATCAAATGATTTACAATATTTAAATATTCTATAATTGTGTTTTGGAATATTTCAGTTTGTGGAATCTTTGACAGCTCTATTTTTAATTGGTTAAACTGATATTGTGTGCCAATTTATTTTATCTTCAATAATATGTTTTAAATTGAAATATTTTTAGAAAATTATAAACAGGAAAA
>NW_006921757.1:4436342-4437793 GCF_000298275.1 Orycteropus afer afer | reverse complement strand
AATCACTAAAAATATTTAAATTTTATTTTATGTATGGACTATAAAGTGCAACTCTGTGGGTGGTTGAAGGTAATTTTATAAAAACATTTAGAACAAATCCACATTTTTTAAAAAAAATTATTGAGTTCATATATGCAAAAACTAATTTTAAAATTATTTAAAAATATTTACACAATCACTAAAAATATTTAAATTTTATTTTATGTATATGGATACAGGAAATAGGTAGATTCAATTTTGAAAATAATTTCTGGATAGAATTATTTTAAAGGCCTACCAATATAGTGAAAACAATTGACCAGTCAATTAAAAAAAATTATAAAATTGTGACAAAAATATGCCATTTGGAACAATAAATTATATGGTCACTTTATGTTCACTCTCCTTGTAATTCTTTGCAATTTTCCTCAGCCACCATTTGGTCATTTGGTTTCAGAGCATATAACTTCTTTCTGCATTCTACTCCTCTCCCAGACTTCAATTCTCTTCTTATTGATGTATATTCTTTCTAATTCTTTCAGCAACTATATGTAAGTGGTAACTTTTTACAGTATGTGAAAGAATATGTCATTATACCATACCTAGTCTTGGATGATAATTGAGTTTTTCAACAACTTATCTTTTCATTATGAATGCTTTAAAAACTTTTGCTTTGCCTTTTGTGAGTGGCAATTTAACTACTGTTGTTGTTATGTGACGTCAAGTTGGACCAGACACATAGTGACCCCTCCTTGGGTTTCTGAGGTGGTATCACTATGGAAGTAGATTGCCCAACCTTCCTTCAGAGGGATGGCTGGTGGGTTTAAACTGCCAGCCTTCTGGTTAGCAGTCAAGTGCCTTAGTCACTATGCCACCAGAACTCCTATTTAACTATTAATTATGAGGTTTTTTTTTTAAATAATTCATCCTGCTTGTGAATAAGTGGTCCATTTCAATTTGATAACTCCTGCTATGAGTCGGGGGCAACTCGATGGCAAATACCAACAACCAACAACCATCTTTATTAATATTGGGTGACCTCATCCATTATTGCCTCAGAGATTAGATTCCTCCATTCTCTCGTGTTGGACCTCCTATTAATGATGGTGGACTGCCCGGCCAGTCCATAGCCACCCCTCCTTGGGTTTCTGAGGCAGTGTCTCTATGGAAGTAGATTGCCCGATCTTCTTTTCGAGGAGTGGCTGGTGGGTTTGAACCGCCAGCCTTCTGGTTAGCAGTCCAATGCCTTAGGCACTATGCCACCAGAGCTCCCTATTATCCATTGTGTTGTTGTTGTTGTTATTTGTCATCGAGTCAGACCCAACCCATAGGGACCCCTCCTTGGGTTTCCAAGGTGTTATCACTATGGAAGTTGATTGCCCAACCTTCCTTCTGAGGAGTGGCTGGTGGGTTTGAACCACCAGCCTTCTGGTTAGCAGTCAAGTGCCTTAGGCACTACGCTACCAGAGCTC
>NW_006921757.1:4431684-4435790 GCF_000298275.1 Orycteropus afer afer | reverse complement strand
TTTCTTTGTTGTTTACCAGTGTGGGAGTGGAGGGGAGGGAACACTACTAGATAGGTAGAAACAAGTGAAGGGAAGGGCAGTGTACCAAATGTGAGTGATCAACACGATGGCCTTGAGGAAGAGGAGGAAGAGGAGGAAGAAGACATAGAGAGGTACATGGGAGGTACAGACAACAAAGATGAGCCCTTTTGCATGTACAGTACTACGCTGTCAGTGATGGCAAGCATTTATTTATCTACAGGTGGATAGATGGCTGGACATGCTGAATGATCAGGTATGTCTATGCAGGAGGGAGTGTGCCCATGACCATGTAGAATGTTAGCAGACAATGTTTCTATGTGGTTCATATTTTTATTTGCTGTAAGAATGTCAAGATCTATAGTAGAGCTGACAAGGGGCAAGGTTGTTGTGGCTAATTGGCCACAGCCAGCTCCCAGACAGAGTTAGTAGCTGGACCTGTGGACTCAGGACCATGGTTGTAGGGGACATCAAGCTCAATTGGCATAACATACCACCTAAAACATTGTTTTACCTCCTACTTGGTGAGCAGCGACTGGGATCTTAAAAGACTGCAAGTGGCCATCTAGATGCAATGATGAGTCTCTCCTCATCCAAAGCAAAGAAGAGTGAAGAAAACCAAAGACATATGGAAACAATTAGTGCAAGGGGCTGGTAGAGCATGTGATCCTCAGCCTATGTGACCATGAGACCAGAAGAACTAGATGGTACCTGACTACCACTGTCAATCACTCAAAGAGGATTGGTGCAGGAGATTCCAGATAGAGTGGGAGAGCAATGTGGACAAAACTCAAAAATCATTAAAAAAAAAAAAAAGACCAGGTTTACTTGTCTGATAGAGTCTGGTGAGAACCCAAGACTATGACCCCCAGGCACCCTTCAGGTCTGAAATTGAGCTCACTCCTGTGGCTTCCAGCCAAACAATAGATAGGCGTATGAGGTGAACATTTATATCAGGTAGATATACTCCTTGGAGCAATCAATCATAGGAGAACAGAAAGGCAGTGTTTGCACAGGGGGATTTCTAGGGGGGTGGGAGTGCATGGGAGGGAAGGACACAGGGAAAAGGTAACTACCAGAAGGAAGTGGGAAGAGAGCTGTTACATTGTGAGGAATTGCAGTCAATGTCATGAGACAAAATGTGTATGAACTGCTGTGGAAAATGAATTTGCTCTGTAAGATTTCACCCTAATCACAATAAAAATTTTTAAAAAATTACCAGAAAAAAAAAAAAAAAGATATGTTGAAGGCCTAATTCCTGGTATTGTGAACATGACCTTATTTGGAAACAGGATTTTTTAAGATGTTATCAAATAAGTTAACATGAAATCATACGAGAATATGGTGGGTCCTAATACAATCATAAAACCAACCGAAGTCCATCACAGTGGCATCGCAGTAAGAGGAGAAGAAGTAGAGAGATATATAAGGGTAAGGACTGTGAGACAGTAAATGTTTGCTCTTACAAGCCATCTAGTTTGTGGTATTTTGTTATGGGAACTCTAGGAAATTAATGTGCCCTTCTTTCTGATACATCAACCTTCATCTAATCCTTAGTGAAAAAACAAAATAGTATCCAAGATGGCATCTACGACTTATCTGAGGAACATATCTAGTGCACATCAGCTGTCTCCTTTGGAATTTCTAATGATTTGAGAAAATAAACCTCAATTTCTTTAAACAGAGCCTAAGAAAAGGATTCAGGTGCTAATACTTGGTAGGAAGACAACATGAGTGCATGGGAAAAATTGGAGATGATGCAAGGAAAGATGTCAAGCAATGTAATGCACTACATTACAACCCTGGTTACCTGTTCACTGAACCTCTGGCCTTTTGATTAGCAGTGGGCACTTAACCACTATGATAGCAGACACACTTACACACAAACATAGTAGGTTCTGCGAAGATTCACTCACTAGGCAGGTAGAATTTCATTAAAAAAACAATGAGAGGAAGAATTTTTTCATCAGAGTAGTTCAGTGGAGAAAGAAAAGAGGAGAGATTATTTACCTACTGCTCTCCTATCTCCTGCTTCTCATGAAATTACATTTAGGGACCACATGATAGGGTCACAGGAAGGACTTCCACGTTAGTATGCCCAGCCCCATACTGGCCATTCATGAATTCATACCTTTGGTATGGAATTTTATCCAAGTTTAAAATTGTAGAAGCAATCCTAAAAAAGAACCCCTTCTTTATTTTCTTCCTTAAGATTTATTGTTACCTGATACCCTTGTGATAAATTGGATTACTCATTTATTCATTATTTTATATCCCCTAATAGTTTGTAAATTCCATGAAGGCATGTGTGTATGTTTTCTTTTCTTTCTTTCTTTTTTAACTGGATCCTAGCACCAAAAACATTAATTTACTGGTACATAACATATGAATGAGTAGCAGTCCGGGTGCCTTGCCCTAGCTCCTTGGATATTATCTATTTGAAGCAGAGTCATCTTTTAGGGATTTGGATAGCTCAGCTTCCTCTCGAGTGCTCTCCACATGCCAGGTGACCAGGATAATTTTATCTGGTATTCTCATGGTTAAGAGCATTAACTTTAGAATCAGATCACTTGGAATCAAATTGGAGTTCTGCCACTTAGAATTGTATGATCTTTTGAAAATTACTAAACTACCTCAAGATTCAATTTTCTTATTTTCCAAATGATATTACTAATGAGATCTATGTCTTATAGTCACTGTAAGGAATATATACAATAGCATATGTAAGACATTTTCATGGTTCCTAGAATCCAGAAGGCACTCAATGTTTTTATCCTCAGGATTTAACAAGTAGTACAGGAAACACTTGAAGAATTTAATATACATACTTGATTGCACAACTGATGAAAAAGCTGAAGAAAACAAGCAGGGAACAGTGTTGAGGCAATCTACACAGGGAAAACAGCAGGAGGTTGCTATCATCTCTAGAAAACAGGAACAAAGGATGTGGCAATGTTACTGGAGCTCAGGGGCCAGAATCACATGACTGGAAGCAGGTACCTCGAAGAAGATGCAACTGCTGTCTGTTGATGATGATAATGATGATGATTTGATGATGCCTGGGGCAGAGACAACTGCAAATACTCTGTTTCCTCCCTTCCTTTCATTCTTCTATCCTCCATTAGTAGAACCCAGCTGGAAGCCAGCTAATAAAGGAACCTTGAAAACACAGCTTGTTGATATCAGCTGACCAATTTTCCAGAACATGAAGTAAGTTCAGAAATGGATCTGAAAAGGTAAGAAAGAAATAGATCTGAAGGCACATAGACTTAGGGTCCATTGAGTAGAATCTCTCAATATCATCATTGCCATGATTTCAGTCTTTCTCAATTCTATTGTTGAATGTAATATACAGGATTTTTCTTATTTTCTTGGAATTACTTACAAATTATTTTCTACACTATTACCTCTTAGACCATAAATCATTCTTATTTGCAAAGTACTTAGCTCATAGAAAATATTCAAGGAATAAACAAAATTGATTCTATATATCCATACTAATTAGTTTTACAATCAATTCTTGATTAGTTTCCCCTTTTAACAATTTGCCTACACATCTCTCATTTCATTTTATGCATCCCTGTTAGAATATATCTCTATTTGTACAAAATAAATGAGTGTTCCATTTCCATTACTTGCTTCCTATAGTGGAGACACCAAGTGACCACATGCTATTATCATGATAGAGAGTTTCTAACATTCTTTCCTCTGTGCTGTTTATCAGTGAATTAATTACTTTATCTAGACACTAAACTTTGGGTGTTTTTCAAAAGCCAGTTTTATCATAAGTGAGTCACATTTTCTTAATCTCATTTGAAATACTATCTGTGAATCTAAACTCTGGCCATTTAACAAATAAGAAATTTTAAGAGATAATTCCCTCCAAATTCTGCTTACCTCATTAAATTTTATATTACTTTTGCAAAAAGAATACTTTATTTTTAACTTTGGAAATTTTTCTTGAGAATTTACTCAAATAAATACACTCTCAATGACATTTGTAGTTAAGTCATTCCACTCTAAAACTTCTACAAAGTTTACAGCTCTTAAATAAAGTCAGACCTACAAAAACACTCTATTAAAAAAAA
>NW_006921757.1:4429743-4430989 GCF_000298275.1 Orycteropus afer afer | reverse complement strand
TCATCAACAAAAAAGAACACTTGAAGATCTATCCTGAAGTATAATGATGTCAATGATAGAATAATATCTGTATGTCTACAAGTTAGTATGACTATTAATAAAATTTACACAGTAACACTAATGCCAAAGATGAAGAAACTGAATATTTTTAGCAATGTCTGCAATCTCAAATTGATGAAACATGCACTCAAGATGCATTAATAATTACTGGTGACTTTAAGGAATATATACAACATATTGTATTGTAGAAGCAATCCTAAAAAAAATGCCTTCTCTATTTTCTTCCTTAAGACTTTTTACCTGCTACCCTTGTGATAAATTGGATTACTGGTGACTGGAAGTTGGAAACAAAGGAGAAGGATCAGTAGCTGAAAAATACAGCATTGGTGATAGAAACAACACTGGAGATTGCATGACAGAACTTCGCAAGACCAATGAATATTTCCTATTCATCGGAAATAACTTTTTTTTCAATAACATAAACAGCAATTATAACTGTGGATGTGCTCAGATGGAATCAAATCAACTACATCTGTGGAAAGAGATGATGGAGAAGCTCAATATCATCAGGCAGCACAAAGCCAGGGGCCAACTGTAGATCAGACTATCAATTGTTCATATGCAAGTTCAAGATGAAGCTGAAGGAAATTAAGATAAGTCCATGAGAGACAAACAACAACCTTGAGTATATCCCACTTGAATTCAGAGACCATATCAAGAATAGATTAGACACATTGAACACTTAATGACAAAAGACCAGATGAGTTGTGAGATGCCATCAAGGACATCATATATGAAAAGAGGAAAAGGTCATTAAAGATATAGGAAAGAAAGAAAATATATAAGTGGATGTCAGAAGGGACTCTGAAACTTGCTCTTGAACTGAGAGCATCTAAAGCAAATGGAAGAAATGATTAAATGAAAGAGCCAAACAGAAGATTCCAAAGGGCAGCTCTAGAAGACAAAGTAATGTATTATAATGAATGTGTAAAGACCTGGAGTTAGAAAATCAAAAAGGAAAAATACACTCAACATTTGTCAAGCAGAAAGAACTGAAGAAAAAATTCAAGCCTCAATTCAATTCAATAGTCAAGTTGCAGTACTGAGGAATTCTATGGGCTAAATGTTGAATGGCATGTTGTTGTTGTTGTTGTTATTTGCCATCAAGTCAGCCCCGACTCATAGCGACCCCTCCTTGGGTTTCTGAGGCAGTATCACTATGGAAGTAGGAATGCCCAACCTTCCT
>NW_006921757.1:4421057-4422258 GCF_000298275.1 Orycteropus afer afer | reverse complement strand
AGTCAGTTGGCCAGGTAGCTGTCTTACAAATCTCTTGGCATAGCCAAATGAGTGCTTCCAGCAGAAAATGTTTGTTGAATCATCTCAATGGGTATTCCATCAATTCCTGGAGACTTGCTTTTCAGTGCAGCTTTGACTTCTTCCTTCAACACCATTGGTTCTTGATCATATGGCACCTCCTGAAATGGATGAATATTGACCAATTCTTTTTGGTACAGTGACTCTGGGTATCCCATCTTCTTTTAATGTTTCTTGCATCATTCAATATTTTCCCCTTAGAATCTTTCAATATTGCAACTCAAGGCTTAAATTTTTCCCTCAGTTCTTTTGGCTTGAGAAATGCCAAGTGTGTTCTTCTGTTTTGGTTTTCTAACTCCAGGTCTTGGCACATTTCATTATGGTAATTGGCTTTGTCTGCTCTAGCTGCTCTTTGAAGTCTTTGGTTCAGCTCTTTGATCTTGTCATTTCATCCATTTGCTTTAGATACTCTTCATTCAAGGTCAAGTTTCAGAGTCTCTTCTGACATCCATTTTGATCTTTTCTTCCTTTCTTATCTTTTTAATGACCTCTTGCTTTCTTCATGGATGATGTTCTCAATATCATCCCACAATTCTTCTGGTTTTGTTGTTCAGTGCATCAAATGTACACGAGTACATGGTCTCTTAATTCAGGAGGGATATTATCAAGGTCATATTTTGGCTCTCATGGACTTGTTTTGTCTTCAAGTTGAACTTGCATATAAGCAGTTGATGGTTGGTTCCACAATCAGCTCCTGGCCTTGCTTTGGCTGAAGATATTGAACTTCTCTATTGCCTCTTGCAACTGATGTAGTCAATCTGATTCCTGTGTGTTCCATCTGGTGAAGTCCACATATGTAGCCACCACTTATGTTGTTGAAAAAGGTATTTGTAATGAATAAGTCATTGGTCTTACAAAATTCTATCATGTGATCTCCAGTGTTCTTTCTATCACCAAGACCATATTTTCCAACTACTGGTGATTCTTCTTTGTTTCCAATTTTTCGTTCCAGTCACCAGTGATAATCAACACATCTTGATTGCATGTTTGGTCAATTTCAGACTGCAGAATTTGGCAGAAATCTTCAATTTCCTCATCTTTGGTTTTGGTGGTTAGTGCATATATTTGAATAATAGTAGTATTAATGGATTTTCCTTGTAGGTGTATGGATATTATCCTATCA
>NW_006921757.1:4416287-4420328 GCF_000298275.1 Orycteropus afer afer | reverse complement strand
CTTAGAACTTCATCACCCTTGGGGACAGATGGCCCATCTCACAGTCTCTAAAGTAAAATTCTTTAGTGCATTACAGTTACATTCTTGGTGTTGTCATGATTAAATGCTCTGCTGTTAACCAAAAGGTCTAAGCTTCCAACCCACAAGCCACTCTGAGAAAACTATCTGATCTGTTCCCTTGAAAATTATAGCCTAGGAAACTCCATGGAGCAGTTCTACTCAGTTACATAGGGTTGCTATGAGTTCAAAAAGGAGCTCTTATATTGCAATCATTAAGCACTAGGCTGCTTACTGAAGGGTCACCAATTCAAACCCACCAGCTGCTTGATAAGAGGAAGATGTGGCAGTCTGCTTCTGTAAAGATCACAAGCCTTGGAAACCCACACAGCAGTGCTACTGTGTCCAGCATGGTTACTATGAGTTAGAACTGACTCAAAACCAACAGATTTTGTGTGTGTGTTTGTGGAATAGACTCCATCATACACACAACAACAACATAGGTTCCAAGCAGGAATGTACCCCAGATACATACAGTGGTGACCAGATCAAGAATACACATTCACTGGCTTCTCTTCCTTCTCTGTCTCACTTTGACTGCTTGCTTACACTGGATTTTTTAGCACAGTTTCCATATAAACTACCTGCAAGTCAATCCTTGTCTCAGGCTCTGCTTTTGGGTGCTTTCAAGCCAGTAGATAGTGGCTTCATCTTGCCCTCTTCTTGAAATATTTACTTTAATATGGAAACAAAGCTTTCCTGAGGTCCCCAGGATACTTCTATTTATGTATAATCGACTAGAATTGTGTCACAACACACATACATTACAGAGTCTAGTGTGTCTGGATTTTTTTTTCAGCCAGCATAATGTTTTTGAGACTCATCCATATTGTTGAATTTACCAAGTTTCATTCCTTTGCACACTTGTGTATTGTGGAGCAGTGTCCAATAATCAGGATAGGTAATGATTTCTTTATCTATAACTAGTTGATGACAGGTGAGGTACTCTAATTTTGACAATTACGATGAAAATTGCTATGCATATTGATGAACACGCCTTTTGGGAACATAGGCTTTCATTTGTTTTGGGTAGCTATCTAGGAGTGGAATTCCTGTGTTAAGCAACACATGTATATTTCACATTTTAAGAAATGTTATTGCTTTTTCCTCATCATGATCAATACACTGCAGCTGGGTTTATTGTTCTTTGTACAAAATTAGGGTAACTGTTGGTGAGAAAGAAATGAAGAGTGCTTATAGTCTATCAATAAAAATGATCTACCACATGGACTTTACCAGAGGTTGATGGAATCTAAGGGATGAGCAAAATGCAAAAAACAAACAAACAAACAAACAAGTTTGTTCTATTAGACGATGATGGGTAAACACATTTCTTTCCCAAAGTTTTCATTTTTCAATATTACTTAACGATTATTAGAGGCTTCTTCTGAAGTAAATTCTTTGATGACAGATATACACAAATGAAACAGACTGTATTTTGTGTTGGTATCATTTTAGAGTGATGTGTCCTGGTTATTTTGTGTGTATTATGTGTGTGTGTGTATGTTCTCCCAATATTAAGGCAATGTTAGCCAAATTTCATTTGTCTTACCCCCAGTTTCAAAAGGTAGCATTTTCTATTATTCTGAAAAATACGTGCTCATTTTGGTTTCCGGCTCTTCTGTATGATATACAGATAATTTTTAAATGAGTAGGTCAGAAATTCCACTGCATGTTTTTTGCTGTATGATTCTTTGGTTTCAAACTCAGTAGTAATAAGCTCTACGATATCCCACTGTGTATTATTGTAGCATTTCTTAGTTTCTGGAGCTGACTCTAGGAACAAAAGTGAAGAGAGGGAAGTCTTTTTCCCGAAAAGTTAAGTGAAGTGAGTGAAGTCTGATTGCCATATTTATTTTATCCCTTGAGTTACATTTCTCTCTAACTCTCATGGAAAGCTTTATTGGAGAGATACTCTGAGGATCTTATCAACACTCATCTCTTAAATTATTATTCTGCCAAAGGAAATTTGCATTTAATAGAGGTTAAAGGAAAGAAGCAGCAATGGTAGAATTTTAGCACTACACAAGTTGGTTGGGGAAAGGTTTTTTGGAAAAAGGAAGTGCAAAAAAAGGGAAAGAAAATGATACTTTTAGAATTATGAAATTCAGGAGAGATACCCAGTCTAAGTCAATTCAAAAAGGCCCTAGACAGCACCAGTCATCTTGAAATCTCCTTAAAAACACCAAATAAACAGAAGCAAAACTTAAAAACTGATATGTGAAAAATTAAATTGAGTGCACAGAAATCAGCTATACTTTATTTACCCATCAAGGATTTGGAGTCACCATCAACTGATTATAATATCCAGGTCAACATGCTCAAGATGTCTAGCTCTTCCTGGACTCAAGGCAACAGGAAGCTGGCTATGTACTATATAGACAAAAGGACTTGATAAATACCAACTGCTTATCTATGTCGTCCTTTAAAAAAAAAATGTACATACTAATTTTGAAGTTTCTGACATAAAAATGTAAGGTGAAAAACTCAACTAGAGACCAATCCTTTATACTAAGTTACTAGACAATTGGAAACTGCCAATTTGTTAATACATGTGAACCACCAGCCTTCTGATCAGCAGTCAAATGCCTTAGGTACTACACCACCAGAGGTCTCTTCAAAATACTTGTTGTTGTTGTTATGTGCCGTTGAGCCAGCCCAGACTCATAGCAACCCCTCCTTAGGTTTCCAAAGCAGTAGCAAAATGGAAGTAGATTGCCCAACCTCCCTTCCGAGGAGTGGCTGGTGGGTTTGAACCGCTAGCATGTGGGAATTTAGTAGGTTCCTGTGGGGTACTTTATTCAGGGAAAATAGCTGATTGGGGTTAGAATATACAGAAAAATTAAGAATTGAATTAAGATTTTGAAGTTCTGATATTTACTTCTTGTTGTTAGGTGCTGTGGAGTTGGCTCCGACTCATAGCAACTCTTTGTGCAAGAGAACGAAACATGGCTCAGTGCTTTGCCATCCTCACAAAACTTGCTATGCATGAGCCCATCATTGCAGCCACTTCTGTCAGTCCATCTCCTTGAAGGTCTTCCCTTTCTTCACTGACTCTGTACTTTACCAAGCATGATATCTGTCTTCTTTGATCATTGTCCATACATGCATATGAGGTGATTGAAAATACCATGACTTGGGTCAGGCACACTTTAGTCTTCAAAGTGACATCATTGCTTCTTAACACATTGAGAGGTCATTTTGCAGTAGATTTTCCCAGTGAAATATGATATCTGATTTCCTGACTGCTGCTTCCATGAATGTTGACTATGGGTACAAGTAAAATGAACTCTTTAACAACTTCAATCATTTCGCCATTTATCATGATGTTTTTTACTGATCCAGTTGTGAGGATTTTAATTTTCTTTATGTTGAAGTGTAATCCATACTGAAGACTGTAATTTTTGATCTTCATCAGTAAGTGCTGCAAGTCATCTTCACTTTCAGCAAGGAGGGTTGTGTTATCTGCATATCACAGGTTGTTAATGAATCTTCCTTTGATCCTGGTGTTGCATTCTTCTTCCCATAGTCCAACTTCTTGAATTATTTGCTCAGCATACAGACTGAATAAAAATGGTAAAAGGATACAACCCTGACACACTCCCTTTCTGATTTTAAACCATGCAGTATCCCCTTGTTCTGTTTGAAAGACAACCTCTTGGTCTATGGACATGTCCCTCATGAGAACAAGCAAATGTTCTGGAATTCCCATTCTTCTCAATGCTATCCATAATTTGTTATGATCCACACAATCAAATGCTTTTGCATAGTCAATAAAATACAAGTAGACATCTTTCTGGTATTCTTTGCATTCAGCTAAGATCCAACCGACATCAGCAATGATGTCCTTCATTCCACATCTTCTTCTGAATCCAGCTTGCATTTCTGGAGGTTCTCTGTCACTACACTGCACTGATTTTGAAATACCTTCAGCAAGATTTTCCTTGTGTGTGATAATAAAGATACTGTTCAATAATTTCCATA
>NW_006921757.1:4414981-4415512 GCF_000298275.1 Orycteropus afer afer | reverse complement strand
CCAGGCCTTTGAACACTGGTGTTCAGTGTGTCAAATCTATAATTCAGATGGTCTCTAAATTCAGAAGGGATATAATCAAGGTCATATTTTGGCTTTTGTGGATTTGTTTTAATTTTCTTCAACTTCAACTTGAACTTTCATATGAGCAATTGATGGTCTGTTCCACAGTCAGCTCCTGGCCTTGTTTTGGCTGAAGATATTGAGCTTCTCCATCACCTCTTTCCACAGATGTAGTTGATATGAGTCCTGTGTATTCCATCTGGTATGGTCCATGTGTATAGCCATCATTATGTTGTTGAAACAAGGTATTTGCAATGAATAAGTCAGTGTTCTTGCAAAATTATATCATGTCATCTCCAATGTTATTTCTATCATCAAAACCATATTTTCCAATCACCAGTGATTCTTCTTTGTTTCAAAATTTTACATTTCAATCACCAATAATAATCAATACATATTGATTGCATGTTTGGTAAATTTAAGACTGCAGAAGTTGGTAAAAATCTTCAATTTCCTCATCTTTGGCTTTGG
>NW_006921757.1:4393308-4413666 GCF_000298275.1 Orycteropus afer afer | reverse complement strand
CTATTTTCTTTTTCTACCCTGATTAGTTATATTTGGTTAATACTATCATTCCTTACACACAGTATCCCCACTGGTCTGGGAACAATCTCTAAACTATCATTTTGAGGTAATAGTTTTTAATATATACCACTGTATAATATCTTGCTGATGGCAGAGAAAATAACATTTTGTGGCCTTTCTAGGAAAAAAGTAATCCACTCTAAGTGCAGAGCACTATGAGTTGGAATCATCTTGATGGCAGTAGGTTTGGTTTGGTTTTTAGAAGCACAAGTTATTGTTCTTTCCTTGACTAGCTATTTCCATGAAAAAGTGTTGACCTCTTGAAATCCAACAGAGAAAAGAACACAAGAAGATGTTATTATTTATTCGTGGTGAAAGCTTAAATGTTGAATGATATCATACTAAATCCCTTATGGCAAATCTTAAAAATAACAATGATCTTCCCTGATGCCCAATAAAAACATTAATGTGCAAAGGATCAATACTGCTCCGAGCTGAGTTTTAGCAGTTTTTGACAGTGGTTTCAATGCTAACAAAAAGCCTATGTGTGACAAAGCAAATCACTCAAAGGACAAGAGCACTGTCAATTCCTTAAACTCTTATAGGGTTATTGTATATTCAGTTGATGTTAGTCTCATTTTTGAGTATACAGGTCGTTTGGAGTTGGGTCCAACTTAATGGCACATAACAACAACAACAGCAAGAGTCAATGTTCTGGGAAAGGAAAAGAACACTAACAGCAGAATTATGCTAACAGTATCCAAATACACTCTAAATGGAGAGATTTCTTAGCTCAGCTGACCTTGCATACTTGCTGCCTGATCAGAGGAAACATGCCGAGCATAAGCTGTCAAGCTGCCCTGAGTAGTTATATTTGGTTAATTCTATCATTCCTTACACACAGTGTCCCCATCGGTCTGGGAACAATCTCTAAACTATCATTTTGAGGTAATAGTTTTTAATTAATGTCCTGATATTTCTTAGACACCGTAGTGTAAAATAAAGAAAGCTTGATAAGTCATACAGATTCTTTCCTCAAACCAGGAAAAGTCTCTATTTCACAGTGGCTGAGTTCCATTGGGTGTAATATGTAGATAATTTTAGTTTCTCTTTCTTGAGGATAAAATGTGATGAGAGATGAGAAAACATTTTTTAAACTGCAAAGTGATGTGGAAAGGTGAGGCCTTATCATGATCAATATCATCATCGTTGTCCGTAATTGCCTTGTTTCTCTTGTGCTGTTATAACAGACATAGTGCAAGGGGATGGCTTTTACAGATTTATTCTACGGTTTATGAGTTTAGAAGTCTGAGTTAAAAGTGCTGGCTGTAAGGGCTGGCTAAAGGCCCCTCGACCTTGGGCTTCAACTTGCCTTCTGTTCTAGGCTCACTAGAACTGGAGGCTTTTTCTGACTCACACAGCTGCTGGCTGCTAAGGCTGACAAACCCAGTATCAGCAGGTAAAATGGCTCAGTCCCAAGATTAGCAGACAACATGGCTAAACAATCCAGGAACAAATTGAAGATCAGCAGGAAACATGGCAGGCCTCTGAGATGAAGATTGGCACCAAAAGGAGGCTCCAGACGTACCAATGGCTATACACCTTTCCCAAAACTTATCTCTGTATACTGGAAGCAGGCCATACCCCAAAAGCAGCGAGTTAACTGCTTACAGCAGATTCCAACTTGGAGGTGAAGCACTTGCTAGGCTGATCTTGCTACCAGCAATCTGGATAGGCACAACAGCTGAACTTGATGTCCCTGCCCAAGGTGGGAAAGTCTGGGTAAAAATAAATGATGAATGGAAGGAAGGAGAAATAATAGCTGAAGGCAAAAAGATGAATAAATGGGTTATGCAGTGGGGAAATCCAACATTATGCTGATACCTAAAGATAGACTCAGAACAAGGGAATAATATTATCTCAGTAAATATTATCAGATACTATAAAGATGATAATGAGAAAAAAACTTTTGGATCAGATGGACAAATACAGCAGAACTGAATGGCTGGTATCTGAAGAATCTCACCCTTAGGACTCTTTGCCTTACTGAAAGACTAATTGTTAATGACCTTGGGACTGGTAATATGATTGGGAGGGGCAAATTAATCTTTCAAGTATGGAAAGGCTAACGCTAGAAGAGCCAGGGGGTGCAATGCGGTGAGTTGCTTGATGTGGCCCTTCTAGCCATTGTCCTCCACTCTGTGATGTACTGTAAATCCTATTATCCACGTCTGTTTGGGGTGGTGTGGTAGCTAAGTTCAGGTATCAACTTGGCTGGGCAGCTGGTAGTAGTCATTCCCTATAATGACTGGCAATTGGCTCTGTGATGGGATTTGCCTTGAGCTGCTGATTGTTAAAGCCATCCACTTAGGTTATTTCTGTCAGGGTAACACAGGTGGAATGTATCTTGAGTCCTGCTTTGCTGGAGGGTATAATTCAAACCACCACCCTTAGCTTCCTTGAGGTTATACCTACGAATCTCCTGGGAAGATTCGCCCTCCTCTTGCTCAGGTTCTGTGTTTTGGCTCCTTCTCATCTCACCCCTGGATTTGAGACAGCAGCTGTCGTCTGATCTGCTGATGGAGGTTCGTCAAACCCCGAGAGCTGGGAGGATCCGCCAGACCCACTCACGGACCCGGGACTCGCCAGCCTGCCAGCCTCCACCACTACTACGTGAGACAAACCCTTGGGTGTCTGGGAGTTCAGTGAGGCGTTACAGTGAAATACAGAACCCTAAGACTGGGGAAATTACTGGGAGGAGGAGGAGGAGTTAATGTCTGAAATGATGGGAGTGGCATGGTAGTTTGGACATTTGGGACATCTTTAACCTCCGCCTCATAGGGTCTGGCCTTGTGCTGGTCTTTCTGAGAGAAATTGTTCAAGCACAGGCCATACCCCAAAAGCAGCAACTTAGCTGCTTACAGCAGATTCCAACTTGGAGATGATTACAATCTCATCATTGTGAATAACTACAGTTAGCTGCCCAGCCAAGTTGACACACAACCTTAACTACCACATCAATCAACATCATCATCACCCTGCTTGTATCATCCTCCCAAAGCATTTGGTTTCAGCTATTCAATCTCTTGTTTCCCTATATTGCTGATTAACTAATGCTCGATGGGTGATTTCTGGACTGCCACTTATCTTGCCTGAGGTTGGGACAAATTCCACAATGTAACACAGCATGGTCTAAGGAATAACCTTTGCAGTTAGAGTCTACAAAGCAGAGAATGCAGGCAGCCCGCAATTTCCCATCATCCAGGAATGTGAGGCCCAAACCAATACCATAGGGAATAGTCTTCTACTAGTGAATCTTCCTTTAGCTAGGGTAAGTCTGAGTAAGGGATCTGCTTTGGGGAAAATAAGCAGCTGTTTGGTATTGGCTGTCTCTATTAGGAGATTTCAATTGGTTACAGAAGTACCTATGAAAATCCAGCTACCCAGCTCCTGGGACACAAGGAAACAGCTGGGAAATCTTAAGTCTATGACATGTTACATGTCAAGGGGAGGGCCACTAATCCTGTGGAAGCCCCACTTGGTTTCCCCTCTAGCTGGCAGAAGAGAGAACCCCGCGATCCCAGTTGACTTACTGTGAAGGCAATGAAGAATGAGCCCCCAGCCCCCAGCATTTTCCCAAACGTAACTGACTCTTGCATGAGACTGACTCACTACTCATTATTCTATGAGAAGAGATGATTTATTCCCTCCCAACTCATAAGAACTGTATCTATAGGAAAGTCGAGCTTCTGCAACCTGCCTCACCACCTCTGTTCTAATTTTTATAAGAGGTATCATGACATATCGAGTAAAAAGAGGGCATGGACTTTGGATCAGGCCACAAAGCCCAGTTCCTCCACTTTTGAGCTCTGTAACTTAAACTGTCTCTCTATGCCTCAGTTTCCTCATTTGTAAAATGCAAATAACAGAGATACCTTCCTCATAGATTATTACTGATACTAAATGATATGAAAGACTTAAAGCACTCAGAAAAGCTCTTTCCATATATTAATATTCAAAGACTGTTGTTATTTTGATCACTAAACATTAAAGACCTTGAAAAGCAACACTTGCTGATTGAGATAAGGAAGGAACCTTCCTTTTATTGATCACATATATTGATATCTTACATTGTGCTAGGAATTTAATTGTGAAATAAACATATGTATTGTGTCTTTACATATGAGAAAACTGAAGTCCTGGGAGACTGTCACAGGTTATGCAGTAGGTGGCAAGTGGAGGAGGCCCCAGGACCATCTGCCTTCATTGACCTTGCAGCTCTCTCTCTGTGTTATTCTACGTCAGATCCTCTGTTCCTCCTTCAGTTTTCTGTCTTGCTTACTTCCTATTTACATGTAGTTTCCAGGTGGATGGCCAAAGATACCCTCCTAGACACATAACTATCCCAAAATAATGTGCATATTTTTTTCTTACATTTCTCCAAATAGCTACAAAAGAGGAAAAAAAAAAAGAGTGCCTTTGTTTACAAACACACATGCTTCTTCAAATGTTTAAATTCCGATAACAGATTCACACTTGGAGATACATACAAGCATCCTTCTATTCACTGATAGGGAGCTCAGGTGGCATAGGACCTAAGGCACTTGACTGCTAACCAGAAGGCTGGTGGTTCAAACCCATCAGCCACCCCTCAAAAGGAAGGTTGGGCAATCTACTTCCATAGTGATATTGCCTCGGAAACCCAAGGAGGGGTCACTTTGAGTCGGATCTGACTTGAAGGCAGTGTGTTATTCAGTGATAGGTACAGATATACAAGCGTATCAGGACACAGGTATGGGCAAAACTGGCGTACAAAGCACAATTTACTCTTATCTTGTGTAGGAAAATTATACAAGTCAAAGTAAGCTATTAAGACTTCATGTCCATGAAAAATGAGATTTAAGTCTCATTAAATGTCTGCATTGTGAGAGAAGCAGATGACCAGAAACTGCAGGAAGTAGGAATGAGAAAATTGGTCCCTGGGAGGGAGAGTAGAGGAGATCTGTGAGACAGTGGAGACAAGTAACAGACATTATTTCTGGGTCTGAGGAGATACCAAAGGTTAAACACACACACACACACACACACACAGAAGATAGAACCAACTAAACAAACAAAAAGGCAGAAGTCTATGGCAAGATATGGCTCAACCTGGGGTTCAAGTCTAACCCAACTCACTGCCATCGAGTCAATTCTGATCCTAAAGGACAGAGTAGGACTACCCCCATGGTGTTTCCAAGGCTGTTGTATTTATGGAAGCAGGCTGCCACATCTTTCTCCCACAGAATGGCTGGTGAGCTTGAACTGCCGACCTTGTTTGAACAGCCACACACTTAACCACTGAGCCACCAGAACACCTTTGGATCTAAATCTAAGTAGCGTAATTTCCTTAAGTGAGTTTTAGCCATGGGGTGTGGAGAAAGGAAATGTGGGTGAGCACAGTACTGCTCGTAAGGAGTAGTGCATGGCTTCCCAGCCTCTCCATCCCAGCTGGACTCAGGGCCTGCTACCCTGTGTCCAGTGAATCTGGTGCTGTTATAAGAATTTCACATCAGAAGTGGCCAGAACAGAACTTGGCCTACTTCTCACAGTGGCACTTTTAGAAGGCTAAAGTGATAGCCCACTGGGTGCTACTTTCCAATATATTGTTGTTGTTGTTGTTATTTGCCGTCAAGTCAGCCCCGACTCATAGTGACCCCTCCTTGGGTTTCTGAGGCAGTATCACTACGGAAGTAGGATTGCCCAACCTTCCTTCCAAGGAGTGGCTGGTGGGTTTGAACCACAGCCTTCTGGTTAGCAGGCAAGTGCCTTATGCACTATGCTACCAGAGCTCCCTTCCAATATATATGGGACCTAAAAGATGACAGTTTTTAAAGAAAATATAGGAACTGTGTTCAAATATGAATTGTGTCCAAATCTCTCCTCCACTCAATCAACCAATGAACTGAAGTTTAGGAATGGGCAAGGTAGGGCTGGCATTCTGAGGCCCAAATACAAAGGAAGGATGGAGGATCTTCTATTTGCTTGTACTCTGACTATGCACCAAGTCTTTTGTAACCCAAGAGAGTGCACATACGTACACACACAACACATATGCATTACTGTCAAAAACATTCTCTACATTCCATATATATGTACATTCTCAAGACAAGAGTCTGAAGGGTCTTCTATTACAAATTATAAATTGTCCATAGCAGGCTGAGACTCTAGACTTTGACTTGGGTCCCAGATTCCTGTTCTGGACAGAACTATATTTCATATTGGTTTCGTTTACAATCCTATGCATTTACAAGTAGTCCCTGACTTACAATGAGGTTTTGCATCAATTCTTAACTTGGTTCTGACATAAGTTGAGCACATTTTTTTTTTTTAGTTTTCATTGTTATTATTAATATTATATCAATATTTTATTATCAATATCTTTATAAATCTGATCTTTATTTGTCTTTGGGGGTTGGAAACTTTGCAAATAAATTTACAGATATATCTTAACACTGTATGTAGTACATATTACTAATAATAAGATGTACCAAAACACACACACACACACACACACAGAGTCATTAGTGTGTTTCATCATAACTTGAGTATATAGTAAGTCAGGGACTACTTGTAATTTGATACAGCTAAAATCAGTATTCCGAGAAGTGATCCATAGCCTTTGCTCAACTCTCAAAGCATTAAAAGCATTAAATATTTTAAGGGCTCTGCTTTAAAGAAACTGGTGAGAGGAATAGGCAGGTATTGCAGATGCAATTCAAATCTCAAAGATCCAGAAGTGGTAAGTAAGACAGTGTGACTTTATCCTCAATCATGATGGCCACATGTCATGTCAATATAACTCCTCCTTTAAATGGTGGTCCCACTATAATATAAAACTACTCTCTTATATTCTTTCAAATATTCTATAAGCCATGTTTATTTTGACATCTCTTAAACATAGTCTATGAAATGAATATTCTATTTCAAATGAAACACTCTTAAAATTAAGTTACATTATTTATACTAGCATATTCACTTATTGGATTTGTAATAGCTCTCCAGAGATAGTTGAAAACATGTCATGATATTAATTTAAGCACTTACCATTTTTAACACATGTCAAAATAAGTTATATTAGGGAAAATAATGCACATTTTTTACCTGATTATGATTTCCAGTGTCATATATCATCTTCAGTGAATTCTAATTGCTACTAACTGGCATTTGATTGAAGAAGTAAAAAGGTAGATCCATTCATTTTCAGTAATTGATTCAAGTTGGATTTTGTCCAAGTTTTATAACCTAAGTGTCCAATAATAAAGAGAGTGATTAAGTGAATCTTAGTACATCCATATGATGGGATTATGTGAAGTCATTAAAATGGTATTTTAGAAGAACAGTTAGTAAAATTGGGAAATATTTATAATAAAATTACTATCCACACATGGACAATAAAATCCAAATTCCTCATCCTAGACTCTGAGGTCCTACACTACCTGGCATCATTGTTGTTGTTATGTGCCGTCAAGTCGGATCCAACTCATAGAAACCCCTCCTTGGGTTTCTGAGGCAGTATCACTAAGGAAGTAGATTGCTCAACCTTCCTTCTGAGGAGTGGCTGGTGGGTTTGAACCGCCAGCCTCCTGGTTAGTAGTCAAGTCCCTTAGGTACTGTATTTCTTGGTCTTAAAATCTGTCTTCCTGTGTTCCCATGTTCAGCCACATTGATCTGTATTTTATTTCTGTAACATTCTACAACATTTCCACTGTCAGGACTTTGTATTAGCTTTTCCCTCTGCCTAGAAGGCTCTTCCCAAGACCTGCACAGGGAAAATGCCTTCTTGTCACTGACAAAGGCTTTCCCTGGTTATTTTCTCCTCCAGCTTGTTACTTCTATCTCATATTGTTTTGCTTATTTTTAGTTTATTTTTTGACACTTTCTATAAGAATTGAAGGTCTTAGAGAGTGGGAACGTTGTTCACCATTTTATTTCCAGTGCTGTGAAAAGCATCTGCACTTAGTTAACATCCAAAATATGTTTGTTCAGTAAATAAACGACTAAATACATAATCTTTTTGAGCTTCAAAAAAAGTATTTTGGAAATGTTTTTTTAAAAATATATAATGATGTAAAAGAGAATACAAATTATTGATAATTCCTTCATCCAGAGATGATTATCATAGATATGCTGGTATATTTTAGGGCACAGGCAAGTAAATATAAGTTAATTGGTGCCATCTAACTAGTACCTCTCCTCTCTTTTGCTCTCTTCTTTCCTTTATTTTTTCTTGTCTTAGGAAAAAAAAATATATTTTCTATGCTCATATGTGACAGTTTAGTGGTTATTCCAATTTCCTGTGAATCAATCTGCCCCACTTATCAAAGTATTTCTTTACCAAAAAAACCCCAGTGCTTTCCCAAAGATGTGTTTCAGTGCTTATATTTTTCTGCATTTTCAAAACATGGACTATGAGATCAGTGTTGTGGATAGTACTAAGAGGACATATAGGAGACACAACCATTCTACATCTTGTGGTGAGTCAGAGAAGACCTTTGGGAAGAAAAGACTTCATAGGTGAAAACTGAAATGTGTCCAAATCTGCTATACTATGAGTGTGAATCTGGTGGATGACCAAGGAAAGGAATTCCAAACAGAGGGGACAAGTTAGAGCATGAAAAAAGTACTGAGATGAAAGAACACTGAACTTTGGAGAAATGGAAGTCATCCATAACTGACTCCTAATGTGTGAGGGGACTTTTGAGGTTGGAGATGTATGCAAAAGTCAAGTAAGGGGGCTCTTTCTTAAAAAGGTTACCTTGAAGGCAATAGGAAACCTTCTAAGTGCTTCCAACACAGACATTTTTCAAAACCTTTTGTATTTTAGAAAGATCATCCTAACTGATCATGGAAAAATATGGAAAGGGGAAATTTTTTAAGTTGTATGCCTATTATATATAATGAATATTTCACTAACAGATAATGAATATTTTTTAAGACCTAGAGGGTGAAGACAAAGAGCTTAGATATGTGGTGGATTTACTTCAACCAGAAAGGCATCCAAGAACAGAAATTAAAAAAAAAAAAAAAGACTAGTTGATGACTAGTTCTACTGAGACTGTTATCTGTGCCAAAGGTTATCCTTATTTAGTTTTACACTATCATCAAATCAGTTGGGATGGGCCACCATGGCTTGCCTGGGATGGTTGCTCTCATGAAAGACCACAGGACCATCTGTAGGGAGCCTTCTGTAGACAGCCTTTCCTCTCTGCTCATTCAAGAAGTATCAGTAGGTTCTTTTCCTGAAACCCCATCCCACTTTCCTCTAGAAGTCTCAGGTACTTATGGTTTTCCTTGATGACTTCCACGTGCTGACCAGGGCCATTCTTCCTGCACATGTGACCAATTGCAGATGGCTAGCCTTCCCCTTCATCTACTGTTCTCACAACAATGACTTGCAGAATTTTCTTGTATTTGAGTCATGGAGGTGGCGATTTTCTCCATTTTTTGTTATCTGCATCTCTCCCCACCTGATTTTCAAAAACATTCCTTTAGCCATTTCCAATATCATGTTGATATACTCAGGATTTTAAGAAGAGTAGGGTCAGCCAGAAGCCCTGGTGGCAAAATGGTTAAGTGCTCAGCTGCTAACTGAAAGATTTGGTGGTTTGAACCCATCCAGGGCTTCATAGGGAAAAGATCTGGTGATGTGCTCCTCAAAAGATTATAGCCTAGAAAACACTATTGGGCAGTTCACTCTGTCACGAGAGGTTGCATGAATTAAAATTGACCAGATAGCATCCAACAACAGCATCTAAGGTTAGGCATGTTACGTGAGTATAAGTGTCACTACCATTTCCTAAGGGAGCTCTGGTAGCGTAGTGCCTAACACACTTGACTGCTAACCAGAAGGCTGGTGGTTCAAACCCACCAGCCACTCAGAAGAAGGAAGGTTGGGCAATCTACTTCCATAGTGATACTGCCTCGGAAACCTAAGGAGGGGTCACTATGAGTCGGGTCCGACTCAATGGCACATAACAACAACAACAACAACCATGTCCTAAAATCTTACATAAATTTTTCATAGTATAGAGAGGGCTGGTTTCTAATTTGGGAGGTCATTTTTAGACTTTTATAATTCACTAAATACTTACTGATCTCCAAATATATATAAATCATTGATGGGGATTAACAATTAAAAAAACCTCTCTCCTATAAAAACCCAATACCTTAGTCTGATGTCCATTTGTTCACATCTACTCAAGAACTTCATGCTTTCTTCTATTCACGTCTTTCCTTGTAGTAGTTCCCTATGGCTTATGTAACAAACTACCACAAAGCTAGTGGCTTAAAGCAATGCAACAACCCTATGGGACAGTGTAGAACTGCCCCATAGGGTTTCCAAGGCTGTATATCTTTATACAAGCACACCACCACATCCTTTTCCCACAGAGCAGCTGGTGGGTTTGAGCCACCAACCTTTTGGTTAGCAGCCTTTTGGTTTAACCACTGCACCACCAGGGCTCCTTACAATGTTAAAGATTGAAATGAGTTTCATGGAATAAAGTCAAAGTGTTGACTGAGCTAGGCTCATTTTGAGGCCTAGGGTAGAATCTATTCCTTGCCTTTTCTGTTCTACAGGCTGCCCACATGTACTGAATGGTAGATGCATCATTCTGGCCTCCATTTCCATCATCACATGCCCTACTTCCTGACTGTGACTCTCCAACCATAAGGACCCTTGTGATTACATTGGGTCGAAGTGGAAAATCCAGGATAATCTCCCCCAACTCAAGATCCCTAACTTAATCACATTTGCAAAGTCCATTTTAAGATGTAAGGTAATATATTCATCTGTTCTAGACATTGGGCATAAATATCTTTTGTGGGCTATTAGTCTGCCTACCATATTCCTCCATCATTGGTTCAGAACAATCCTGTTTGATCTTCAGTTCTGCTCACTTACCTTATGTTTCCATTTTTCCATTATTAAAAGTGATAAAAATATTACATACTACCTAGGGGTGCTGTTAAGAGTAGAAGTTTAGAACAGTCTGGCACACATCAAATACTTAAGAACCTATTATTACTATGGGGAATCATAATTTTACAATCACTTCCATGAGGCTGAACATTTGACAATCCACAATATACTAATGGAAAGTGGTAGGATTTATGAGGCAGTATATGATATTTTAATAAAATATAATACTTTAGTAATTGATTCTAGAAACATACATGCTCAAATTATCAACAATATACTCTTTGGATTACCTTTGAAGAATCACTAGTATTTTAGCAACTCTAGCAGAAAATGATGAACAAATTATTTACAACATTGACTCCCTTTCCCATTTGTGACAAGGTAAAAAAATCTCTCTACTTTTGAGTATTCTCAATCTTCTTGCTCTTCTTGCTTTCTCCAAGTTAAGAAGATTCTGATTTTTTCTGCTAAGATAACAAATCTCCATCACATCATTTTAGCATCTCTTCTTTGTCAGCTGTCTTCTTAGATTTTTGTGATACAGATTTAAGATATGGCTAAAGATACACCCAAGTAGAGGATCATGAATTTAGTAGAAAGATACACCTAAATCAAGCAACACTGGAAAGAGCTGTGTCTACACAAGAAAGAATATTAAGAATGGCAGCATAATAATAAAAAAAAGAAGCAGGAGTTCAGAGTTACAATGGTGGAGAAAGATTTTGAGGAAATCGGCTGTAATTTAATGAAAGGATACTAAGAATGACAGAAATATAAAATATTTTAAAGATTTTCAGAGAAATGATGTTTCTTATCCTTTGACA
Organism: Orycteropus afer afer; assembly: GCF_000298275.1. Classification (NCBI taxonomy): domain Eukaryota; kingdom Metazoa; phylum Chordata; class Mammalia; order Tubulidentata; family Orycteropodidae; genus Orycteropus; species Orycteropus afer. The sequence goes on along the minus strand of NW_006921757.1, from coordinate 4,401,879 downwards.
TTATTTAAGACATGAAGACACACAGTGACTTTTTGTTCCCATTACTTTTAGTTGGTGAATTCTATTTATTTGGATCTGATTGCATGCTTGGACTGGTCATGTAGGGGCATTTTGTTGTTACTGTTGTTAAATTACAGTACCCATGATCTAGTGGATAGTTATATTCCCTTAAAATCTTTTAAAACCTCCCATGTCAGTCTTACTCATCCAATTATTTGCAGTCCATCTGCCTTCTCCTCCAGCAATCTTTTATCACTCCCAGCCCTCTTCTCAGAAGAAGAACTCACAGGCCTGCTGTTCAAGTTCAACTCCTCCTCTTGTTATAACTATCTTTTTTACCTTCAACCTACAAGTAGGTTATCAAACCACACAATGACACACTTTCTCAAGGCTGCTGTCCTTGCCAGCAGCAGTCTTAATTTTTTACCTTCTATAAAGAAAATTTGTTTAAAATACTACAAAAAACACTAGTTCTCTTTCACATTCAACTTGTTATTAAACTCACTATGAATTCTGATTTTAATAACAAAGGTACTTGTGATTGTCAAATCCAGTGACTATTCTATCACATAATCATATTGCTTTGCTCCCTTCACCACAGTACATTATTTTTATTTTCTCCCTTCATTGCACCAATTATTCTCTCCTTAACTTTCCCTACCTTGTCACACATCCTGCTAAAGTCTATGATTCCATCTTTGACCCTTAACTCACTAGATGTGCTCCTGTGAGTGAAATTGCTTAAAGATTGGAGTTGTCAAAAATTTAATCTTACTTGGATCCACAATCAACACTCATGGAAGCATCAGTCAAGAAATTAGACACTGCATTGTACTGGGCAAATATGCTACAAGGGACTACTTTAATGTAAAAGACCAAACATGTCACTTTGAAGACTAAGGTGCACCTAACCCAAGCCATGGTATTTTCAATTGCCTCATATGCGTGTGAAAACTGGACAATGAATAAGGAAGACCTGAGTATTGATGCCTTTGAATTGTGGTGCTGGTGAAGAATATTGAAAACAGCAGGAACTGGCAGAAGAGTGAACAAATCCATCTTAGAAGAAATACAGCCAGAATGCTCCTTGGTAGTGAGAATGCCCAAATTTCTTCTCATGTACTTTGGTCACATTGTCAAAAGGAACCAGGCCTTGGAGAAGGATATCATGTTTGGTAAAGTACAGGGTCAGCAAAAAAAGGGAAACGCTCAGTTAGGTGAATTGACACAGAGGGTGCAATGATGGGCTTACGCACAGCAATGATTGTGAGGATGGTGCAGGCCTGGGCAGTATTTCGTTTTGTTGTTCCTAGGAGTCAGAGCTGACTTGATGGCACCTAAAAACAACAGTAGCATCTACTTCTTCATATTTTATTATTATCAAATCTGTATATTCAATGAGCTATTAAAATACTTTCTTGGAATATTCTCAAATAAGCAAAATAGAAAAGGTCAAAGTTAAATACATCTACAGTCTCTTGTGTCTCTTATTTCATTTAATGAGGCCAATGACATTACTATTTATGGATGTACAAAAAGTTGAAAACTCAAACATCCTTGATATCCCTTCCTTCAATCTCATATCAGTTGGTCACCAAGTCACTCCTATTGATTTTGCCTATGTTAACTATAAAATCCATCCCCTACCCTCCATGGCTTTATCAATTCAGATTCCATTCCCCAATTTTCTCACTCATTTCAGGCCACTGAACCAAGGCTTGGTGAAGTCTCTTCCTCTCTGATTCACTCTTCCCACAAACTTGATCATGGTACTCTCTACTTACACATTTGTTTCAAAACTTTACTTGTCAGAAAAGGAAGCTATTTAAGACCTTTCCACTATGACCACAAATTTCCCTTCTGTTCTAACCAATCGCCATCTCATACTCAAAAGATGTAGCTCAACTTACTCATTTTGAAAAGGTTATACAGATCTGAGGAGCAGCACTGTTCCAACAGCAGGAAGCAACTATCCAAAGGCAGGCCAAGCCGAGCATCAGGCAGTGTGGCTCAGCTGGAAATGCTGGGAGGGGTGTGAATGGCCAGAGCACTTGAACGTAGATGGTGGCGAAAGGCGGATTGAATCTGTGACACACTAGACATTTGACAGAGCTTACAATGGCTCTGCAAGGGCTAACTACTGACAACACTGTAGGAACAGAGAAATAAGTTACTTGACATCTTTATATCTTCCATTTCCATTTCTGAAAAATTCCTCTCCCCTATCTCTCTCTTCTGTTCTCTGTCTCTCTCCCTCAACAAATATGTATTATATCTCTCCACTCAGGGACTTGTGCCCTGTCACGGTACATATCGTTGAATAGCTCACCTAGGCATTTCCTGCTCCTGAATTTTTGCCCAACTTCACCTATCCTAAATTTTGTTGACACAGGATAAGGAGGATAATTTATGTGACAGAACACACTATAAGTTAGGAAAACCATCAGGAATCCTGGGAGGCGTCCAAATGACCAGTCCCCAGGGCCTTGCCCTTTGAAAGCATCTGGGGTAACAGACAAACTAACTGAATACAAGGCACAGGGAGAATTCTTATTCTATTGGATAAGCAAAAACAGAGGCAAAGTGAAGGAGTCACAGGTGAGTGAATTGGAGAAAACTAATTTGAGACATTCAGTACATGCGCCAGGTCATACCAATGGAAAAACCAATACCTTAGTCTCTAGTACTGATTAAATGAATAAGTAATCATAACTAACCTTGAATTATTTTAAGTGCTTATTTTGTGGTAAGCATTTCTGTAGGGACGTTGTATTTACCAATTATTCATTTCTCAGCAAAATTCTATGAATTTTGTATGTTTCTAAGTTGACTTGTATCTGATTTTCAGATATGGAAACACATACATGGAGTTGAATGTCTTGTTCTTCATCTTACAGCTAGAAAATGGCAGATCTGGGGTATAAGTCCCACACGTACCAGCCCCACAGCTCGTGTTTTAACCTCTTTGTGTTTTGAGTATAATTTACATGGATTTTGCCAGCTCTTTAATAGGAGCTCTAGTGGTGCTGTGGGTAAGGCATGTGGCTGCTAACCAGAAGGTCAGCAGTTCAAACTCACCAGCTGCTGCAAGGGAAGAAGATGAGGCAATCTACTTCTGTAAATATTTACAGCCTTGGAAACACTATGGGGATCGCTATAAATCAGAATTGATTCGATGGCAGTGAGTTGCAAACATTTGGCCTACCTCTCTTAGATTTTGTTCTGTAGCCGAGAAGGAATTAAATCTTCAGGTAGCAGCTATCCTGGATCAAACTGAGGAGATAACAGCTCCCCTGCAATGGAAATGAAGGAGTAACATCTCAGAGGTATTTTCTTGTTTAGAACAAAGTCATTTGAAATGGTTTAAACCCATTTAAATATTTTATTCAAAAGAACAACTATAATAGAAGTTCAGATATTGACATATCTGAAGCAAAATAAATAGCCAATTAGTTCATGGCAGAAATACTCACCACTGGTGCAGGAAATACTTGGTGGCAGAGAGTCATTCCTTTGGATCCTACAAACTTTACAGCTACAGCCTGTCCTGACTAAGGATAGCTCTGGCTAGTGTCAGCCAAAATACGTTTGAGACTTGTTAGCGTGAAGTTTTAAGCTCTTCTCAGACGAACAGATAATCCTATGGACACCAGCATCCTCCAAACACCTCGATACTCAATGTATGTGGAGGGTATTACACATTATTATGTTGTTGTTGTTGTTATGTGCTGTCAAGTCAGATCCTCCTCACAGTGACCCCTCCTTGGGTTTCCAAGGTGGTATCACTATGGAAGTAGATTGCCCCATCTTCCTTCTGAGGAGTGGGTGGTGGGTTTGAACCACCAGCCTTCTGGTTAGCAGTCAAGTGCCTTAGGCACTATGCTACCAGAGCTCCTACACATTAGTATACTTCATGTGAATAAATGACTTGACTTTAGAAACTGGAGCTGCAAGATTCTAAACAAGGTAATTCTATTGAAAGAGAAAACAGAATGCGCCCTGACAAAGAAGAGATGTACATGGGTATGAAGCAGATTTGGAGCCATATGATAGCTTTAAAAGGGGGAATCCAGAGCAGTAAAAACCAAGTAAAAAGTGACACTGGCAACAGAAAGTTTAAACATGCATAGCTGGCAAGAAAGAGTGAAAAAATACAGTAACTCAAAAATAGTTTATTTACATCAGAGGAAAATATTTTTCACTCACAGGCATGTTCAGAATCTGACATTTGTACAATCATATAAACAAAGACAACTGAGTTTTATACCAAAGCTAAAGGATAAAATTCCAGAAAAACCAAAAACAAAAAAAATCCAATTCTGAGTACTTGATAGAGGAAAGAAGACACAATCTATCTTGGGAAATTATTCTAAAATCAAAATTCTATTTTTCTTTTTGATTTTTACAAAGAACCCTTGAGTTAACTTCATTTCTAATTACATAGTTTTATTTTGCATTCAGAATTGCATAATTTGAATAAACTTACTCAATTTTACAAACTGCCAATTATAGTAAAAGTTGGTTATTTTAAATGGCCTCAGGCTTTGGCATAGGTCAAGATCCTCTTTGATTTGGACAGCACAACATCCCAGTGAGTATTTTCTTAGAATATGATTATCATGGTAAGGAGATAGTGTCATTTTACAGAAAGAGAGAATCAGATAGGAGAATTCCTGCTAGAAAGATGAATCACAGATCTCCAAAAAACTAGGTGAGTGGGGGACGGTTCTTACACTGACATTGCTTCTGGTTTAAGAAGTGTATGGGTTTGTAGTTCATACTTGAGTATTCAGAATCATCTGACAAAAATAAGGAAAGTCTTAGTGATGACAGAATTTGGTTACCTACTTCACTTCAGTGTCTGCTAGAAGAGGAAGGCATTCCTTTAGTTGTTGAAAAATGCTAATCTGCAAAGAACATAAAATCATTTGGTTATCATGTCAGCAGTTTGCTAAATGATACATCAGGTCATAAGAGAGAAGAAAATCACTTTCAGAAAATTATTCTCCAGGATGCTATCTGGCTGAGTGTAGCTTCCACTTGACATTGAACTTGAGAGCTAATAAGAGGCAGTGCTTGAGTTCAGCCTTCTCTCTGGCTTCTGGGCATGAATGAACAGAGATGTGTCCAGTTACTGAACTGGTTTACTGTGTCTCCACCAGATTCTGTTTAAGATTTGGTGGCTTTGGGGCAGGGATCCATCATGACACCAAGGAGAAGTGAAAGAATATGCGCATAAGGCAGAGTTGTAAGACCTCTGGTGGCATAGTGCGTAAGGCATTTGGCTGCTAACCAACCAGTAAGATAACTTATGTTAGATACAGAATTAACTTATTGTTGTATGTGGTGGTTTACACGCACAGGAAGCTGCAGCTTAGACAACTGTAAATGAGCTACTGGCTTTAGTGATGCTGAGTGACATCAGTGAAAGTGGTCAAAAACTACGGGTACCTGCGTTCGGAATGAAATTCAATTCCTTAACCTTGAGTAGCTGCTCAGCTTTGAGCAAGGGAGTCCAAAAGTCTCCTCTTTCCTCTATCGAATACTAAGAATGTGATGTTGAAGACATCACTTAAATATTAAATTTTGTATTTTGGAAAAGTAGAAATAATCCCTTGCTGTATCTTCAAATACTTAGTAAAGGTAAAATAAAATGCATAAAATGGTAGTTTTATAATTCTGTCCTGTGTTCTGTGGAGCTTCATTTCAGGAAAAGCAAACGTTCTTTAGCATATTCATATTTTCTGGAGGAAACTCAAGGTCTTTGTAGAGTAGGGTCTGAGCTTCAATTGCAAGTACAGTGAAACTATTCCTCATAGGCATTTGGACAATGGCAAATTGCTGCTGACGTTCTGCTCATGAACTATCCCTTTCACATGAGGCTACGTCAAGTTCACAAGTTACTTCTGAACTTTTAGTTAACACTTCCAAATTATCATAGTAATCATAACTGTATTATCAACTTCCTACTGTGTGCCAGTTAGTTAAATGTAGTCCAGCTTTCCAGTGACCACGTGGCTTGTCTATACAGATGTTTCATCAACAGATGGATTTTAAACATTAATCAAAGTATCTCTTACTGATTCTTTTGATACATGAATAGTCTCATTTTTTAAATAGTCACAGACTTACAAGTTTTTTAAAAGAATTTTTTTACAGAAAAAAAATGGATTATCTGCTTTAGCTTCAACAAGTAAAAAGTTGGAAGTCATCATTTCCATTCTCATAACAAGAAAAACCTGAAACATGGAAAAATCAGTGACTTTTCTTGGATTCATAAGAAAATTGACACAGGCCAAACCACACTCCGAACCTGAGATACAGGTACATACAGAGTCCTACTCACGACCAGCTTTTCTGGAACAGAAGCCACACAAAATATCCTTAGTTTGGGACACATATACATGACTTTGAAGAAAGTGTAACAAGGCAAGGCAAAGGGTAAGAAAAACATAATCTGAAGAGTCAAAGAAGTTTTCAGATATGACATATGTGGGAATTATCCAGAAGAAACTTAAAATGTCCACTTTTTCCATTATAGTTCCCCCCTTCCAAAACTTACAGGGGTTTGGGTGACAATTTATAGAGCAAATTGGTTTTCTGTTCAACAGTTCATACACATTTTGATTCATGACATTAATTGCCATGTGACAGCACTCTTCCCACATCCCCCGTGTTCACCATTACATTTGTCCTTCTTTCCTACCCCTTCCTGCTTTCTAAGTTTTATCTCTGGGCAAATGCTGACCTTTTGATCTTAGATGGTTGCTTGTTCTAGGGAGCACATACCTCCCCGGTGTTATTGTCCGCCTTGTAGACCTATCATTTGGCTGAAAGTTGGGCCACAGGGGTCAGTTCAGTTCGAGGCCTGAAGGGCATCTGAGACCCATAGCCTCGTAAGTTCCTTTGAGTATGTTTCCACATTTTTCTCTCACTTTATCCAAGACTTCTTATTGTGCTCTCTTTCAGAGCAGTCAACTATGGTAGTCAGGTACAATCTACTTCTTGTCTCAGTGTCGTGGAGACTGGGATGATCCATTATTCTTTAGACTAATTGTTTCCATGTATATGTGATTTTCTTCACTCTTATTTGCTCTGGACGGGAAGAGATCAATAGTTACACCTTAAGATGGCTTCTCACAAGCTTTTAAGACCCCAGTTGCTACTTATCAAAGTAGGATATCTATGTGGACTATGCTGTGCCAATTGACTTCAATGTCCTCTCCCCCCAGCACAGCAACTCATTCCCTCAAAGTCTGGTGTTGGCTAAGAAGTTTCCATAGCTTTGTTTCCTGTGAGCTGTACTATATTCCTGGATATATTTACAGCATGTGGGTTTGAACTGCCAGCTTTCTGGTTAGCAGTCAAATGCCTTAGGCATTATGCCACCAGAGCTCCTACACATATACATACATATGTAGGAATATCCTATTCCAATCCTCTGCGTGTGTGTGTGTGTGTGTGTGTGTGTATTTGTGAGTGTAGTCCCGTTTGCCTTCCCACTCCTGTTCCACTTGTGTGTCTATGTATGTATCCACTTGTAGATTATTACTGTTACTGTTATGGCAGGATTGTGTATGTAATAGCATTTACCCTTATTGCCTTTAAGTCGTATGCTCCTCCCAGTGACTTCCTTTGCCTTGATCATTTTGTGCTGACTGCCCCTTACTGAGGAGCCCCGGTGGTATAGTAGAGAAAGCATTTGGCTGCTAACCGAAAACAAAAGGTCAGCTGTTTGAACTCCAGAGCCACTCTCTGGGAAAAAGATGTGGCAGTCTGCTTCCACAAGCACTCACAGCCTTGGAAACTCTACGGGTTTCTGTCCTAAAGGTTTGCTATAATTTGGAATTGACTCATTGGCAATGGGTTTGTTTTTGCCCTCCCCCTTATTATTATATTATGGGGAGCTCTGACGGCATAGTACCTAAGGCATTTGGTTAGCAACCAGAAGGCTGGTGGTTCAAACCCACTGGCAACTCCTTGCTTGGAAAGAAGACTGGGCAATCTACTTCCGTAGAGACACCACCTCAGAAACTCAAGGAGGGGTGCCTATGAGTCGGATTCGACTCAACGGCAGCGAGTTGGTTTTTGGTCTTGGTTTTCCTTTCACCCAAGTTAATATGTGTCTACCCTCTAGCTAGTGATTTGCTCTCCCTTTCATCCCACCCCTGGGAACTTCAAAGAGTGTTTCTTTCTGTGAGTAAACATTTTCTTGACTTTTTATAGCAGTGCTCTCATAAAATACTTGCCCTTTTATGACTGACTAATTTTACTCAGCATAATGTCCTCCAAGTCCATCCTATGAGGTGTTTCACAGATTCCTCATTATTCTTTAACAGTATTCCACTGTGTATATTTACCATGGTTTGTTCATTCATTCATTCATCTCTTGATGGGCACTCAGATTTTTTCTATCTTTTTGCTGTTATGAATAATATTGCTATGAACATGATAAATAGGCATATATGATATATATGGTTGTTGGCATAGTGACTAAAGCACTTGACTGCTAACCAGAAGGCTGGCGGTTCAAACCCACCAGCCACTCCTCGGAAGGAAGGTTGGGCAATC
>NW_006921757.1:4384214-4390493 GCF_000298275.1 Orycteropus afer afer | reverse complement strand
GGTATATACAAATATGGTCTGGAAAACTCACTCTTCTGCTCCAGATCCTACATTTGGTTCATCATCATCTCACCCCAGTTCTTGGGGCTTCAGACAGCAGCCAGTCATCTGACCCACTGATTAGGATTCTTTATCCTTGTAACCACATGGTTGAGGAGAATCCTCTAGACTGACACCTACCCCATGGATTTGGGATTTGCTAGCCTCCAAAATTGCATGAGCCATTTCCTTGGCAGTTTGTGGGTTCTGTGAGATGTTACAGTGAAATATGGGACCCAAAGACAGGAGGGAGAGTATAAGGGAAGGTGGAGGAGTGGATGTTAGAGATATTGGAGTGGTACAGCATTCTGGAAAAGTTGGACATTTGAGACATCTTTAATCTCCACTGAATAGGAGCCAGCCTTGTGCTGATCCTTCTAAAATAAATTATTCAAGCAAAGACTCTGCAAAAATTTAGAAAATCACCTTACTTGGTGGTGAAAAACTGAAAGTGACAATGTTGAATTTTACCTGAACCCTGTGATCTTGTACATACTGATGGTTAAAGAAATCTTCCTACTTCCTGTGCTCTGGAAAATGCCTTCATGTGATAATCATTCCTTCCCAAATGAATTAGATAAGATTCTTGGATGTGTTCTTGTCTATCTCTTTTATGACAGTGGCAGACACTGATCCTCCAAATTTCCATTCTTTGCTTTATCAATGAATAGTTAAACTACTTGTCTCCAATGAACAATCAGAAATAAATGTTTATTAACCAAATTTTGGTTAAGCTTTTCTCCTACCCTCAAGTGCCTGGACTTTGGTCCACACTCAGTCTGAGTCAACATACAACCTTTCCTTAAGGCCTCACCTTGAAAATAAGCTGGCTTCAGAGGTAAGCATTTTCAGATAAACTATGCTAACACATCACCCCCTCATCCTACTTCTTCACACGTGGCATTTTTCTAACCTTGTTTACTCTCATCTTTACAAAAGAAGAATCGTTTTTGCCTAACTCTTGAGACGCTATGGTCAGAGCATTCTCCCTACTGCAATGGGTCCCTTCCCCTATTGAAATAGTCCCTTCCCACCTTTATAATAGTCTTTCTTTCTAAATAGAGCCTTTCCCTATCTAAGTCTGGATTTGTTTTATTATTTGACAAAAGCCTGCCTTTCCGTCTACCCATTCTACCTCAGACGTGGCACAAAAAGTAGGATGACCTGTTACCACTTTTATTTACCACTGTACTGTAGGCCTTAGCCAGTTCAGTGTAGAAGGGAAGAAAGACAGAAAACATGTGGGTTGGAAAGTAGGAAACAAATTCTTATTATTAGTACACAAAGTGGTTATGTACCCAGAAAAGAGAAAAGAATCTAGGAACTATAATAAGTAAATTTAGTAAGATTGATATATGCAAAGTCAACAGAGAAAATCCAACATATTAAAAAAGAAATTTTTGATTGCTATTATTTATAAACACTGTAATTGATAATTGAATCATACAACATCAAATATCCAGGTATAATTCTTAAAAAACAATATAGTATAAATCTGTTGCCCTAAAAATGACAAGATACTGAAAGAAATTTAACAAGACCTAAATAGATGGAAGGATATACTGTAGGCCATGGGATTGAAAAAGTCAATATTGTAAAGGTGGCACGTATGTTTGTGGCTGTGTATGTGTGTGTGGATGTACATACTGCATAGCACTGTACATGTTTTCTTAAGAAAAATGAAAGCAATGGGCAGAGATACAACACCGTGTCAGCACTGGAGTTCGTTGCCAGTATTTGGCTGTCATAAGGCTTCCTTCCTCCAAGTGAGACCGGATCAGTAGTCCATGCAAATTTGTTGTTGTGCAATGTTAATGTCACCCAATCACTCATCTCACACAATGGGAGCATAAAGTGATGTTTCACAGAACCGACAATATAAGAAGGGATGCTCATATTTTCCAGTTAAAATAAATTCTATCTCATTTTTAATGTAAGCATGTTACCATCAGCTTTTGTATCAGCAAGGGAGATTTTAGCTTTGGCAACAGTCTCAAGTCTGATTTTAACATTGCTCCAACGGTGATAATGTTTTCTGTATATGAAAATTTCGTCTGACTTTAACACAATCCACAGAATATTTCTCTCTCAGTTTGCTTCATATGAAAGACCTCCCATGAGGAAGTATAAGTTATGTTCACACTATCACAGTGAGATTTAATGATATTTTAAATAAATAATAATATCCTGTTTACATGTAATGAAGTACTACCATTTACAGGGTTTCTGGTTTAGATTTACAAAAACATACTAAGTCAGAGATGAGAATCATGATATATAATTGTTCTATTGCTATTTCTGAAACTATTTACGGTAGGAAAGGTTAGCGACTGCTGCTGGCACTGTGGCAGCAGAAAGCTAATGATTCTCTTGCCTTTTCGTGGAGCTAGACTGAGGTTCCTGTGCAAAAAAAAATAGTTCAAGGCTATGCTTTAAATAGCTCATTTATCTCTCATCAGTTAGGTAAATGGGATGCAGAAGTGGTTCCTAGCTTCTAAATAACTTTTTATATACTACTGAAAGTCTTAAAAGATCCTAAAATGCGCTCTCTTGTTAATAAAATTTCACTAATATAATCTGTTCCTTAGTTTAGAAAACTCATTTTTAAAGCCTCCAGGCAGGGCTCTGAATTCACACTCAGTCTGCCAATGTTTAGAAGCTCCATTCTATTGCATGTTTACTTGTCTCTATGGGGATAATTTCACAATACATGTGCCATGTTGTTGTGTGCTATTGAGTCAGTTTTAACTCATAGTGACCCTGGAGGACAGAGTATCACTGCCCAAAGATTTCCTAGGCTGTAACTTCTATGGACACAAGCCATGATATTTTCAATCACCTCATATGCATGTGAGAGCTGGACAATGAATAAAGAAGACAGAAGAAGAATTGATGCTTTTGAGATGTGGTGCTGGAGAAGAATGCTGAAAGTACCATGGACTGCTAAAAGGACTAACAGATCTGTCTTGGAAGAAGTGTAGCCAGAATGCTCCTGGGAAGCGAGAATGGCCAGACTTTGCCTCACCTACTTTGGTCATGTTTTCAGAGGGACCATTCCTTGGAAAAGGATGTCATGCTTGGTAAGGCGGAGGATAGACAAAAGAGGGGAAGTCCCTCAATGAGGTGGATTGACACAGTGGCTGCAGTGATGGGCTCAAGTATAGCAGGGATCATAGTGCTGGCGCGGGACCAGGAGGTGTTTCATTCTGCTGCGCATGGGGTCGTTATGAGTCAGAGACGACTCAACGGCCCCTAACAACAACAACAACAGTCTTTATAGAAGCAGATCACAAGAGCCATTGGTGGGTTGGAATTAATGACCTTTCGGTTAACAGCTGAGTACCTAATCACTGTGACACCAGGACTTCCAATGAACCAAGGTTATGTAAAATGTTAACATTAGGGGAAGGTGAGTGAAGGAAATGCTGAGTCTCTACTATCTGTGCAACTCTTTGACAAATCTAAAATTAAATTAAAAGGTTTATTTATAAAATCTATAAACCAAAAGCCCAAACCAGTCTACTGCTGAGTAGACATCAACTGTTGGTGACCTCACTTATGTCAGAGTAGAACTGTGCCTAATCGGGGTATCAGTGGCTGAGTTTTCAGAAGGAGATCTAGTGACCTCTCTTACAAAGTACCTCTGGGTGGATTTGAACCTGCAACCTTTTTGTTAGCAGCAGCACACATTAACCATTTGCAGCAACCAGGGACTACATAAAAAAGACATTATATTATGTAATAAGACACTCCTTTTACTACGATTCTAATACATGTTTGTTTAGCATAGTTTTGAAATATATAGTCCAAAAGAGATTTGCAAAAATTGCCACAAAATATAATACCTAATAGATAATTACAGCTGAAACCCAAAAACCCAGTCATCATGTCAATGCCTACACATAGCAATACTAGAGGACAGAACAGAACTTCCCCATAGGGTTTCCAAGTGTTCTTTACACCTCAGACTGTCACACCTTTCTCTGACAGAGTGGCTGGTGGGCTAGAACCATCAACCTCTTGGCTAGCAGCTGAATGCTTTAACTCCTGTGCCACCAGGTTTGCTTAATTACAGCCAGAATGTTCTAATTGACACACTATACTTCTTTCTCACAAATCACTATCTATACCATGGTAGTTGAGGTAGAAAATAACTATCATTGACTCAAAAGTCTCTATGCCCTTCCCTCCATTGGCCATCCTAAATCCTTACTGTGCTGGTTAAAGAGCTAATTCACACAAAGACCAAAGACACCTCCTTCTGTTGTCTCTTGCTGCTCATCTTCAACCTCTTAGTGTTTCTTGTTCCTTGGAAAAATACTCAGCCAGCGTAGAATTTATTTCTCTCTCCCATGGAGAGAAGACATGGGCACAAAGGAAACACCAGGAAATCCTTTTTGGACAGATCAGGGACTGACTATAAGTGACTGAGCCTATTTGGCTAGATCAATGCATGACTGCAGGTGTTTGAGCTGTATGTGGATAGACTGATGACTGACTATAGGTGTCTGAGCTATTTTTGGAAAAAATGTATTTTCAGAAAAGTAAAGCACAGTTCTAAATTTTGGACAGATGGCTGTAAAGAGGTGATTAATACTTTAGATAACTTGAGTTGTTGACTCTATTGATTCCTGGAGGATGTTAGGGACACCCTGTTATTGAACTCTTTATATTCTCATTACACTATTTTCTTACTTAACTAAGAATCCTGTTAATTAAGTGAAAACAAGCCTAAGCCTTTCCTGATATGCCATTGAAATATATTTGAATGGTTGGCCATCTAAGATTGCGTTGGATTTTCAACCTAAAATGAAGTCCAATTCTGCCCATGGTATAGATCCACGGGGAATACATTATGCTGCTGATTTAGTTAAAAGTAGAATTTACTCATAATATCCTGTCAAGAGTCATGAAACTTTTCCATCTTTGACTTAATTTTAAATTACTTTAGAATTATTCTTCTCTTCTCTTTCATTTACTTTACCCATTTTCCTCATGTGACCTAGTCACATGATCATGAGACCTAGTCATAAGCAATGAGATTTGCTGCTTAGCTTCTTGACTCTGTAAACCAAAGTAGGTGAGCTTGCTGATTTCCATATTAGAATTTGCTTCCCTGACAATGTTTATTCAGGTAGTTGGGTTCCCTCATCAGTCATCCTGTTCCCACAGAGGGATTCTGAAGTTATCATGTTTACAGTTTATTCTTCTTTGTCACCTTTTCAATTGTTGCAGCTACTGGCTAAATTAGCCTGCTATTTCTGACCTCTTTGACTTAATACCCTTCTCAAGAATAAGAAAATCTTAGGCCTGAGCTCTGGTAGCATAGTGGCTAAGACACTTGCCTGCTAACCAGACGGCTGGCAGTTCAAACCCACCAGCCACTCCTTGGAAGGAAGGTTGGGCAATCCTACTTCCGTAGTGATACTGTCTCGGAAACCCAAGGAGGGGGTCGCTATGAGTCGGGGCTGACTCGACGGCACATAACAACAACAACAACAACAGGCCTGAGCTGAAGCCCAGAAGTCAGATTTAGGGTGAATGGAGTGGGTGGACTTGTAATCCAAAGACTTGAAGTGAAGAGAACATGATGGCAGTCTGTCAAAAATGACAAAACCAAATCAAAGATGGAGGAACAGAGTAAAACTCATAAAGTGGCTTGGGTACAACAGTGATGGTCAGAATGACTGGTGAGAAGGATCAGGAGTGAAGATGAAGCTGACACATTGAGAAATGCTCTCACAAAGAAGCCCTTCACAAAGAACTCTGACACTTGGGTTCTTACTCATGGAAAATGGAGAAGAGGTGAGGTTTGGCTTTGAAAATAATTCTGTTAACACTGACTTTTCCAACATACACAACAAGCTTAATACAAACTTGCTGGGTGCTGACTTTTTGAGAAGCAGCAACAGATGAAACAATGCATGTAAGTAAACTCATAGGACAAACAATAGCAAAAGTACACAACAATGTAGCACTTGTTCAGTGCTATTTTCCTTAGCTTGGTGTTAAAGAAAAAAGTAAGAGTTATGCTTTCTTAAGCATCCAGATTCTTGGAAAGTACGTCCTAGTTAGAAAAAGGCTGGTGGGGTACAATAAATACATGCCTTGGTTTCCTAATGCTGCTGCAGCAAAATAAAACCACAAGTGGTTTGCAAGTACAGGAATTTATTTTTTCACAGGTTAGGATGCTGGTGTTATCGTCGATTTTTGACATATAGCAACCCCATGTTACAGAGA
>NW_006921757.1:4377148-4383389 GCF_000298275.1 Orycteropus afer afer | reverse complement strand
AAAGATTTTAAAGTAGCATTGTTATTATAGTTTTGAAATTCAGGGTAAGAAAATACTAATGTGAAATCCTAAGTTTATTTCAGTGTTTTGAAGTTCTACAAGCTTCATTACATAGCTATTAAAAAGCAATTTTTTGTTCATATGGCTTTGACCATATCACCTTAGGCCTTCCGAGGGGGCTAGGCTGCCAAGAAATAAATTAAGCATTTATTAGAGGGTCACCAAGGCATCATTATAGGAGTAATCACTCACTATAGGTTCCTGTCATTAGCTCATTTATTACCCTCTCTGTCTGCTACAAGCTTTACAGAATCATGGATTTTTAATAAGTCTTGCACTCTGTGGTGATCTCAGGTTTGTTGCTGTTCATAGAATGTGTTTCCTTTTTGATTCTGAAAGCTTGTTGGTAACAAAATGATGAGCTCTCCTTCCTACAAGAAAGCCTATAAAATGGTTTGAAAACTGCTATAAAATTGCCAATTGAATTGAACACAGAATATAAATTATTGATAAGACTGACTCTCGTCTTTTCTGTGATTTAATTACTTCCCTTCTTTATCATTTTCTAATTTCCAATGCCAGTTGTATTATATAACTCAATAGTTAAATCACAAAGAAGTCTGTTCATTGGTAGGCTTATGCTGCTAATCTCCTTCAGGCATGTCCAAGAAGACACCAGTGTGAACACTGTCTGAAAAGGAACTCTTAATCCCTGTTCCTAACTAGCAAAGGAAGGTCACAGTGGCTTAGCAAAGACCCTGGTGATTCCTCCGAGGAAGACACTACAGCACCAGTTGCTGTCTAGTCAATTCTAACTATGAGATCCCATGCGTTGCAGAATGGACATGAACTCCAAAGGGCTTTCAAGGCTGTGACCTTGCTGACACAGATTGCTAGGACTTTCTTCCAAGACACCTCTGGGTGAGTTTGAACCACCAACTTTTTGGTTGGTAGCCAAGTGCTTAAACGATGACACCACCCATGAAATCTACGATAGTGTACTTAAAAATAAATGCTACAAAATATCCATATCCTGAATGTACACTTATGTTTTATTTTTATTTTTCTGGAAAAGAATCTTACTGACTTTGCTTTCACAGGCTAGGCTGTTATCATGCAACTAATTTTTATATGACAGTGATCTCCTTATGAAATAGTCAAGAATCTTTTCATCCAGATATAAACAAATGAGGTAAAACTGTAGTTTGCACTCTCATTTGCTAAGGCATTAACAGTATTGTGTGATAAACAGTGTCATTCTATATAAATATTGTAATGCATAAAAATGATGTTTTAATGACTTCCTCTAAAATTCTCGGGATATGAGACTAGCTATAATGTAAAAGGAGTTCGAGCGTGGACAGAATAATGGGTTTATCATTAAAATTCTGTCTTACAGTGCAATGAGACTCTGTTGCTGTGCTCTGTATTTGAGAACATCACATACTGGAATGCCTGTAATGCTGGTTGTATGTAGTGATAAATTATATGTAAAGATTCTCTTAGAAAGTCTGCTTCTCATTTTCAACTAGAGAATAAAAGTATGTCCCTCACAACTTTTGTTCCAATAAGGTACGTGGTAGTCCACAGGTTGCTGTCCATCAATTTTGTCTGGTCATTCTTCCCTCTCCCCTTCTAATTGACAGTTGCCATTTGGACTGCTTTGGGCAGTGAAATGTGAGCAGAGGCAACTTGTCATGTCTGGGCAGAAGTTTTGGAACCCGCATGTGATCCACCACCACCACCCTCTCTTCTTTCTGGTACTATGACCAGCAATATCCCAGGAAACGGCCTTTTTATCAGCCTGTGTCCTAGAATGAGAATAACTCAGAGCAGAGCCTCAAGCTAACCTTCAATGAACAATAGTATGGGTAGAGAATTGACCTTCCTTATTTTAAATCAATAAGATTGATGTAGTTTGTTCTGCATCTTAACCTAGTCTCCTGACTGATGAATAAGTGACTGATGCTGTAAGAGGAGAAACACTTAAATATGTAGTATTTGCTAAGGGTTTGACTGGTAGTAACAAGAGAATAATCATTGGATGTTGGAAGAATTTCAGTCCATCTTATATAGTGGTAAACAGTTGGCATAGCTCCTGTAGTGGTAACTTGGAACACAGATTAGTACCTCATGAACTTACAGCCCCAGGGGAAGAGGTTGGAAGCAATGTGTTAGGAGCATGTGTTGGTCTCTGTTGGCTGCATCATGGATACAAGAAAAAGATGAAATGAGGACAACATTGACCAGTCTGCATGAAGAAATGAAATGGAGTCGAAAGAATCCACAAAGTTAGGAACTTGCAGGTTTGGAACAGGTAGCTGTTTTTCAACTACAAAGAAAATATAAGTAAAATTTAAAAATTATCAAGAAAATATTTAAAATAATTTGACATAACATTAAAATAATATTTATTAATATTTAAAATATTTCAAAATAATAAAATGTAAATTTAATAAAATATTCACAATAATTGAGTAGAAGCAGGGTAAGTGAATGTTATGAACTTAATACTGGTAGTCAGGAAATATATATGGATTAAAGTAGTAGTGCCCAATGGATTCTTTCACTTGGACAAAATAGCTCAGGAAAATGTATGCTCCCGCTGCTAGTTTCCTATTACTACTGAAGCAAAACACCAGTTTTTTCATTATGTGCTGTTCTAACAGAAATAACACAAATGGGTGGCTTTAACAAACATGGATTTATTCTTACAATTCGGGAGATTAGAAGTCTGAGTTCAAAGTGCCAGGTTCTAGGGGATGGGTGAAAGTCCCTCGGCCTTGGGCTTCAGCTCTGCCTCTTACTCCCAGTCTACTGAAGTTGGAGGCTTTTCTTAGCTCAGACAGCTGCTGGTTGCTGAGGCTGGCAAACCCAAGGTCAACAAATAATAAGACACAGTCCCAAGATTATCACACAACATGACAGGCCACTGGTTCAAGTCCAGAAAAAGTCCCAAGATTGACAGGGCATGGATGGCTCCTTAAATGAAGACTACGCCAAAGGCAGGGTTCAGACACGCCAAAAAGCTGCAGAGACCTTTCTCAAAACTTCTTATGAACTGGAAGCAGGCCACACCCCTAAGGCAGCTACTGAGCTGCTCCAGTGGATTCCACCAGGGAGCTGATTACCAGTCTCATCATGGCCAGGGAAAACCTTATGAACAGCAGAGAAACACTGTTTGATACATTACCAAATGGTCTGATGGGGCAATTTACTTCCATAGTGATACTGCCTCGGAAACCCAAGGAGGGGTCGCTATGAGTCGGGTCCGACTTGATGGCACATAACAACAACAACAACTTTCTTAAACAAGGAAACCATATGGGGCAGTTCTAGTATGTTCCATAGTGTCACTATGAATAATAGTCAACTCAATGGCACTGGGTTTGGTTTTTGGTTATCATGGTAACCATTACAATAGCTTCTGGCTGTAGTCTCAAAATAGCTAGAAATTCATAAGATTCTATGAACTGCCATGATAGATTTTAAGGCTTTTTAAAAGAAATGAACATTCGATCATTGTCTGAAATGTATGATAAATTTGGAAACTTTCTTAATCACAATAGCAACAACAATAAATCAACAAGAACTGGTATTCAAAACAGGAACACGATGCTAAGTTCTTCTTACATAAGAATACTAAGGAAGACATAAAATCTGAATTGGCTGAAAGTTTGGGTTTTAGAATAAAAATTAATTTTTTTAATTAATTAAAAAAATAATATAAACCTAATATCTTCAATATGATCAAATGGATATTGTCAGATTAGCCCAATCTTAATGTACGAAGTAGAAGGATGCCAGAGAATTTAGGTTTAGCATTTAAAATGCTGGAGTATAAATGGATCCTTCAAAGGTGTTTAAAAAGAGTTTGTTTTCCTAAATCCATTGAGTTCAAATCTTTTCTCATAGAGGAAATTTAAGCTATACACTGGAATTATCAAATGTTTTAAATCAGCATTATCGGCATGGTGGTTTCAGCTAATATAATGAAGTCTGAGAAAGCACTCAATAGCCAGTGTCTGTGGAGATTTTAAATTGCAGGTTTCTACGTCGCTGAACATATTGTCATCCAATCATAAAGCTTACATGGAAAACTTTGTTTGGATACTTTCAAATCGATGAACAAACAAAACACAAAATCCTCTCTCTTTAAATAATTGATAACGAGAATGTTGAGTTTCACCTTTTATCATAAAAACTGTTGTAGTAAAGTATGAAGGATTTAAAAGTTTTCCTTGAATTAACCACCACCACAATAATTTATGTGCTAAAACTGTGATTGGGTATTATTTTTAGCACATGTGTTATGTAGGAGAGTAGAACTTTGGCAGTCACAAATTCAGTGTTTGCAATTTTGACCACTCTGCATGTAGAAAGTCTATTTCTATAACAGACTATCATGTAGGGGAGGTAAGAATTTTAATAACACACAGTGATTTCTCTTCCATTTAGCCAGAGAGTAAGCTTAAGCAAATGCCACATCTGTCCAACCGAGCACAATATTTTTGCCCTCTATTTGTCCTTCTAGAAGCAGAAATCCTGTTGAAATAATAAGAACTTTGTAAATTTCAGAATGTTCCTGGTTAATGTTTTCGGAGAAATAACAACATTTCATAAAGTGTAAAGTTTATTTTAGTAACAGAATTATTTTAATAGTTTTATAAATGACATTAGTCATGCATTGTAGAATCATTCAAGATCTTAATGGGGCACTTAATTTTTCAAAAATTCTTTGCTGCATTCAGTGAGGGGAATTATATACCCAGAATTGAAGATATTTAATCCCACTGTATGTCAATTTGCAGGACAGAAAATAGATATAAAAGTGTTTTTTCCCATTATGGTCACAGATTTTATTATGGAAGGGTTCAAGTATTAGGGGAAAAAACATGGAATCACATAAAAATAGCTTTTACCTTACACATAAGTTATGCTCACAAAAGTTCTTTGTAAGATACTTATTGGAAATTCAAATTGCATGTTCCTTGAGAAAGAGGGGTATTTATGGCGTCTGGCAGACAATGGTCTCAGGACAGCTTTCTCAAACTTCTTCCTTAGACCATTAACGGTTTCACAATGATTAATGGTGATGTACATACAGGTGGCGTAGTGCCTAAGGCATTTGACTGCTAACCAGAAGGCTGAAGGTTCAAACCCATCAGCCACTCCTCAGAAGGAAGACTGGCACTCTACTTCTGTAGAAATACTCCCTCAGAAACCCAAAGAGGGGTCGCTATGGGTTGGAACCAACTCAACGACAGTGAGTTTGTTTTTTTGGCTTATGGAAAAATAGAGTTTCATGAGTAAATACATTAATACTGGAATTGAATGAAATTAAACAGGGTTTCTGATTGTAGCATTTCTCATAGCCTGTAATGCTAATGTGACAATGTGGAATCCTCAAGATGGGAGTGTAAGATGTACTATGCCATATTTCTCAAGTGTATTTCACCATGAGTCCTCTAACTCCTTGCAAAAGCTCACAGAACTTTTAATATTCTTTAAGGTAAAATAGCATTTAACATATCAAGTACTCTTTGGATTACTTCACATATATTAACTTTCGAAAAGTTCAGTTTTATCTGAAATAAAAAAGAAAGTGACAATTTGCTCTCTACTCTCAAATATGCATCTTTATTTTTAAATGCAAATGATACTTTAAACTCCTCAAATAGATGGTCACTGAATGGGACACATCCCTTATTTAGACTATAGCTTCCTGAACTTCCTGCATATATCACATCCCTTTGCAAAACCCAGTTTGCAACGTGTACAAAATTTGGTCTCTTATGGTGGTGTAGTGCCTAAGGCATTTGACTGCTAACTAGACCCCTGGAGGTTCAAACCCACCAGCCACTCCTCGGAAGGAAGATTGAGCGGTCTACTTCCACAGAGATACCTCCTTGGAAACCCAAAGAAGGGTTGCTCTAAGTCTGGATCAACTTGACAGCAGTGAGTTTGTTTTGTTTTTTTATAGTCTTTCTCATAATTTTCTAAAGCAAGAAACTGAGGCCCAGGAAGGTCAGGAGTCACAGGCTTAGAAGCCTTTAAAGGACAGAGCTTTGTATTCAGGTTAGTACCTTTTTATAACACATGATGCTTTAAGGATCTGGTGGGTAGTGATGGTGGGTCTTTGAAATAGTTTATTATAACATATCCTTGGGGACATTTCTGCGAGCTCTGGTGGCATAGTGCCTAAGGCATCTGACTGCTAATCAGAAGGCTGGAGGTTCAA
>NW_006921757.1:4375817-4376938 GCF_000298275.1 Orycteropus afer afer | reverse complement strand
TGCTCTACAGAAAATGAGTCAAATCTTCCTGGAGTCACCAATAAAGATGACTTGTTGGGGAGTGATTTATTGTTGTTGTTATTGTTTGTTTGTTTGTTGTTGGGTTTGGCTGAAAGGTATAAAGGAAAGGACACCACAATTTAAAAATCTCCCTTCCTAAGTTCCACGGCAGTTACTTCTTGGAATTAGACCTAAAAGTGATGAAAAAGAAATAGATAAGCAAACAGAGGTTTGAGTATGTGAAGTTATGGGGTAGGGGGGAAGGGAATCACCACCCCCACCCTTCCACCCAGAGGAAATCTCAGATTGAATGTCATTTTATCAACATTGTTGAGTAACATTCAAAATTAGTGTCAGGGCTTGCAATTGAAAAACTAGGAATTACCATCTCTGATCTTCTCTCCCAGTATGCCTTACTGCAGACAATCAGGACAGCAGAGACACGCAGAGAGAAAAAACAGTCGGGTAAGAAAGAGATATAGGGTCGGTCTGGGATGGTTGGGTAGTGGAGAGGGAATGCAGCAATGAAGAGACAAGAACAGAGGTAAGGAAGATTGTGATAATTTAGGGAGATATATATAAAAATACTGACACTGGAACAGAGAGATATTTCCTGTAATTATCTATCCTGAGAAAAAATCATACGCAGTATAGAACCAAACCAAACTCACTGCCATTGAGTGAGTTCCCATCCAGAGCGACCCCCACTGGGTTTCCAAGGCTGTAAATCTTTACAGAAGCAGACTGCCTCGTCTCTCTTCCATGGAGTGGCTGATGGGTTGACACAACCGACACTTCGGTTAGCAGTCAAATGTCTTAACTAGCACACCACCAGATAGTATAAAAACAAAAACTAAATTCACTGCTGTCCAGTCAGTTCTGACTCATAGCAACCCCTCCTTTGGCTTCTGAGGTGGTATCTCAGAAGTAGATTGCCCGGTGTTCCTTCTGAGAAGTGGATGGTGGGTTTGAACTTCCAGCCTTCTGGTTAGCAGTCAAATGCCTTAGGCACTACACCATCAGAGCTCCCACCAGACAGTATGTTGTTGTGTTGTTGTTAAGTGCTGTTAAGTCGTTTCCGACTCATAGCGACCCCATGCACAGCAGAACGAAGCACTGCC
>NW_006921757.1:4366866-4373597 GCF_000298275.1 Orycteropus afer afer | reverse complement strand
AGCTTTCACATGTATAAAGGCTCTCAAAATAGGACTGGGAAAGAGCTGCAACATCTGAGTAAACCCAGCCTTACTCATATGGAAAAGAGAAAGTTTTCGAGACCTTCATTTGCTGATGCAAATGATACCAGACAGTATAGGAGTTAAAAATATGAGCTTGGGAATTGGCCATACCTCAATCCATGTCTCAGCTCAGCCACTTGCTAACTATGTGACCTTGAGCCCGTGGTTTTACAAATCCAAGCCTTTGAAAGTTAAAGAATTTAATTATAGCTTTAAATCTATCAATGAAATGTGATGCTTGTAAAGTGCTTCATACTAAAAGTTCTTAGTTGATGCTAGCTGACGTCATTGGCATAAGGAAGGTGATGTATATAAATCTTGGACTATCTGAATAGGTGCTTTCAAGTTTTCAGACCCATTTGCAATTGTAAAATCAGCTGCTTCCTGCTGGTGGAAATGTTAAGTTTATCAATTGACTTTATAATAATTGTTTTTCCTGCTGTAAAACTGCAGTTTCAATGAATAATGACCCAAGAACAGATGCCAGCAAATGTTCCACATTTTTCCAAACCTGATTTCTTTGGTTCAGTCAGCAACCATTAATTAGAGTATGCAAATAAAATTGGATGTATCACTACTTTCAGTTGATATTTTGTTAGAAATCAAATTATCCCCAGTGATCAATTTGACTGCTTTCAACCACACAAAATGGGTGAATTCAGGCACAAATGTACATAATGAAAAATAACTCTTGAGATACAATGTTTACTTATGAAATTTTTGTGGCCCGATATAAAATAAAGAGGAGTTATCTTGAAATTTAATAAATTATATGCCAATAATTTGCTATTTTTAAAACCTCCTGTTTTCACTGTTGAGGTTTTTCTCATAAATATTATGTAACGAATAGCTCTGGTGGCACAGTGCCTAAGGCATTGGACTGCTAACCAGAAGGCAGGCAGTTCAAACCCTGCAGCCACTCCTCAGAAAGAAGATTGGGCAATTTACTTCCATAGAGGTATTGCCTGCAAAACCTAAGGAGGGGGTCACTACAAGTTGAATCGAACTCGATAGCAGTGAGGTTTTCAGGGAGGGAATAGTAGGACTCCAGCTGGAATTATTTACAAAAAGATCACATTAATTGGGTTGTTATTGTTAGGTTCCATTGAGTTGTCTCCAACTCATAGAGGTCCTATGTACAACAGAACGAAACACTGCCTGGCCATGCAGCATCCTCATAATCCTTGCTATACCTGAGCCTATCATTGCAGCCACTGCGTCAATCCATCTCATGGAGGGTCCTCCCCTTTTTCACTAACCCTCTACTTTACCAAGCATGATGTCCTTCTCCAGAGAACAGTCTCTTCTGACAACATTACAGAAGTAGGTGAGAGGAAGTCCAGTCATTCTCACTTACAGGAGCATCTGGCTGAACTTCTTTCAGGATAGATTTGTTAGTTCTTCTGTTAGTCCATGGTACTTTCAGTCTTGAACATGTTTGCCAACACTACAACTCAAAAGCAACAACTCTTCTTTGGTCTTTCTTATTCATTGCCCAGCTTTCACATGTATATGAAGCAATTGAAAATATCATACCTTAGGTTAGGTGCACCTTAGTCTTCAAAGAGGCATCTTTGCTCTTCAGCAATTTAATAAATCTTTTGCAGCAGATTTGCCCAGTGCCACACAGCGTCTGATTTCTTGACTGCTCCTTCCATTGGTGTCGATTGTGGATCCAAGTAATATGAAATCTTTGACAACTTCAATCTTTTCTCCATTTACTATGATGCCACTTATTGTTCCAGTTGTGAGGATTTTTGTTTTCTTTATGTTGAGGTGTAATCCACACTGCAGATTGTAGTCTTTAATCTTCATCAGTAAGTGGTTCAAGTCCTCTTCACTTTCAGCAAGCAAAGTTGTATCATCTGCATATAGCAGGTTGTTAATTAGTTTTCCTCCAAGCTTGATGCCATGTTCTTCATATAGTCCAGCTTAGATTATTTGCTTAGCATACAGATTGAGTAAGAATGGTGAAAGGATACAACACCGACCACATCCTTCCTCTTTTTAAACCATGCCCTACTCCCTTATTCAGTGTGAATGACAGCCTCCTCATTCCTCATGAGCACAATTAAGTATTTTAGAACTTCTGTTCTTCTCAATGTTATCCATAATTTATGACCCACAGAGTCAAATGATTTTGCATAGTCAATAAACACAAGTGAACATCTTTCTGGTATTCTTTTCTTTCACCCAAGATCCACCTGACATCAGCTATCATATCCCTTGTTTAACGTCCTCTTCTGAATATAGCTTGCATTTCTACAAGTTCCCTGTCAATATACTGCTACAACAATCTTTGCATTATCTTCAGCAAAATTTTACTTGCATGTGATGTTGTTCAATAATTTCCACATTCTGTTGGGTCACCTTTCTTTGGAATGGGCACAAATAGATCTCTTCCACTCAACTGGCCAGGTAGCTGTCTTCCAAATTTTTCGGCCGAGATTAGTAAGTGACTCCAGCTCTGCATTCATTTGTTGAAATATCTCAAGGGGTATTCCATCAATTCTAGGAGCCTTTTTTTTTTTTTTTGCCAATTTCTTCAGTGTAGCTTCAACTTCTTCCTTCAATACCATTGGTTCTTGATCATATACCACCTCCTGAAATAGATGAACACTGACACTTTTTTGTACAGTGACCCTGTATATTCCTTCCATCTTCATTTGATGCTTCCTGCATCATTCAATATTTAGTGCACAGTATGTTTCAATATTGCAACTCAAGGCTTGAATTTTTCTTAAGCTCTTTCAGCTTGAGAAATGCTGAATGTGTTTTTCCTTTTGGTTTTCTAACTCCAGGTCTTTGTGAATTTCATCATAATAATTGCCTGTCTTCCTGAGCTGCTCTTTGAAATCTCCTGTTCAGCTCTTTTATCTTGTCATTTCTTCCATTTGCTTTAGTTGCTACTTTCCATTCAAGAGCAAGTTTCAGAATCTCTTCTGATATCCTTTTTGTCTTTTCTTCCTTTCCTGCCTTTTTAATGGTCTTTTGTTTTCTTCACAATTCATCTAGTTTTTGGTCATTGGTGTTCAATGCATCAAATCTGTTCTTCAGATGGTCTCTAAATTCAGATGGGATATAATAAAGATCATATTTTGCCTCTCATGGACTTGTTTTAATTATCTTCAGCTTCAACTTGAACTTGCATATCAGCAGTTGATGGTCTTTGCCACAGTCAGCTCCTAGCCTTGTTTTGGCTCAAAATATTGAGCTTCAAT
Organism: Orycteropus afer afer; assembly: GCF_000298275.1. Lineage (NCBI taxonomy): Eukaryota > Metazoa > Chordata > Mammalia > Tubulidentata > Orycteropodidae > Orycteropus > Orycteropus afer. The sequence continues at coordinate 4,370,313 of NW_006921757.1, read as the reverse complement.
ATCTCCTCTTTCCACCAATGTACTCGATCTGATTCCTTTGTATTGCACCTGGTGAGGTCGGTATGTATATGCACCATTTATGTTATTGAAAAAAGATATTTGCAATGAATAAGTCATCAGTCTTGCAAAATTCTATCATACAATCTCCAGCATTATTTTAATCACCAAGGCTATATTTTTCAACTACTGATGATTTTTGTTTCCAGTTTTTGCATTTCCAGTCACCAGTAATAATCAACACATCTTGACTTCATATTTGGTCAATTTCAGACTGTGTAAGTTGGTAAAAATCTTCAAGAAATACTCAATTTCCTCATCTTTGGCTTTAGTAGTTGGTGCATAAATTTGAATAATAGTCATATTAACTGTTCTTCCTTGTAGGTGTATAGATATCCTATCACTGACAGCAATGTACTTCAGGTTAAATCTTGAAACATTCTTTGTGATCATGAGTGCCACACCATTCCTATTTAATTTGTCATTCCCAACATAGTAATCATATGGTTGTCTGATTAAAAATTCCCCAAACCAGTTCATTTCAGCTCACTCACTAATGCCTTGGATATCAATCTTTACGCATTCCATTTCATTTTTGACAACTTCCAATTTTCCTGCATTCATCCTTCATACTTTCCACATACTGATTATTAGTAGATGTTTGTAGTTGTTTCTTCCCATTTTGAGTCTTGGCCCATCAGCAAATGGAGGTCCTGAAAGCTTTGCTTCATCCATGTCATTGAGGTCAACTCTACTTTGAGTAGGCAGCTCTTCCCCAGGGTTATCTTGAGTGCCTTCTGACCAGAGAGGCTCATTTTCTGGCATTATATCAGCCTAAGTTTTAGGGTTATTCACAAAAATTTCCAGTAATGTATCAGACAATGTTTCACTCCTATTTATAAGGTTTTCACTGGCCAATTCTTTGAGAAGTGAATGGCCCCTTCCTTCCAAGTCTGTCTTAGTCTGGAAGCTCTGCTAAAACCTGTCCACCATGGGTGACCCTGCTGGTATTTGAACTGCCAGTGGCATAGCCTCTAGCCTCACAGCAACACCATTTATTGGGTACCTACTATGTTTTTGTTATTATATTAGGTCCCTTTATGTATAACCTATTAAAAACTTGATGTTATTAATATTATTAGTAGTACTCTTTAATTAGATATAGGCAATAGACTCAGAGGGGAGCTCTGGTAGTGAAGTGGGAGCTCTGGTAGCATAGTGTCTAAGGCATTTGACTGCTAACCAGAAGGCTGGCGGTTCAAACCCATCAGCCACTTCTCAGAAGAAAGGTTGGGCAATCTACTCCCGTAGTGATACCGCCTTGGAAACCCAAGGAGGGGTTGCTATGAGTTGGGTCTGACTCAATGGCACATAACAACAACAACAAAAATAGACTCAGAGAGTGAAGTGAAATATTCAAAATCACACAGTTGTAAGTATGGTAACTCATGAAACTAGGATTTCAATCCATGTCTGTCTCATCTCTGGTGGTGTGGTTGTTAAGGCATTTGGCTACTAACCAGAAGGTCAGTTGTTCAAACCCATCACCTGCTCTATGTCTTTCTCACTAAAGATTTACACCCTTGATAACCTCATGGGAGTTACTTTGAGGCAGAATGGACCCAATGACATTGAATTTTTTTTTAACTGCAATGTCCAAAAATAAACTCTCACAAACATTAAAATTTCTCACATTGCAAAATTATCAATGCTTTAAAACTCAAGCCTTACTGTAACACATCAATGTAAAAGTTAAATGATCAACTGCTCAGAAGGAAGATTAGGGAATCTACTTCCTTAGTGATACCACCTCAGAAACCCAAGAAGGGGTCGCTATGAGTCAGATCTGACTTGATGGTGGTGAGTTTTTTTTTTTTTTTTTTTGGTGATAGTAACTAACATTTACTTAGTAATTAAAAGCTGCCACATTCTATATTATGTACTTCAATGTTGTTAGATTCTGTCGAGCTGTTTTCAACTCATAGCAACCATACAAGCAACAGAACGAACATTGCCCATTCCTGTGCCATGCTCATATTCATTGCTACATTTGAACCCACTGTTGCAGCCACTGTGTAATCCATCTCATTGAGGGTCTTCTCCTTTTTATCTGACCCTCTACTTTTCCAAGCATGATATCCCCTTCCAGGGACTGGTCCCTCCTGATAACAAGACCAACATACAAGAGAAGAAGTCTGACCATTCTTGCTTGTAAGGAACATTCCGGATGAATTTCCTTCTTACAAGACAGATTCCTTAGTTCTTCTAGCTGTTTGTAGTATATTCAATATTCTTCGCCAACACTGCAGTTCAAATGTATAAATTCTTCCGAGGTCTTCCATATTCACTGTCCAGCTTTCACGTGCATATGAAGTGATAGAAAATAACATGGATTGGATCAGGCGCACCCTAATCTTCAAAGTGATACATGTGCTCTTTAACACTTTAAAAAGGACTTTGACAACAGATTTGCCTAGTGCAATACATTGTTTGATTTCTTTACTGCTGCTGCCATGTGCACTCATTGTGGATCCAAGTAAAATGCAGTCCTTGACAACTTCAAGCTTTTCTCCATTTATCATGATGTTGCTTATTGACGCAGTTGCGAGGATTTTTGTTTTATGTGGAGATGTAATTCATGCTGAAGGCTTTAGTCTTTAATCTTCATCAATAAGTGCATCAAGTCTTCTTCACTTTCAGCAAGCAAGTTGTGTCATCTGCATATTGTATAGCAGGTTAATGAGATTTCCTTCAATCCTGATGTCGCATTCTTCTTCATATAGTCCTTTTTCTCGGCTTATTTGCTCAGCATGCAAGTTGAATAAGTATGGTGAAAGGATACAGCCCTGATGTACACATTTCCTGATTTTAAGCTACACAGTATCCCCTTGTTCTCTTTGAAGGACTGGCCCTTTGTCTAGGTACAGGTTCTTCATGAACACAATTAAAAATGCTGGAATTCCCACTCTTTGCAATATTATTTGTAATTTGTTATGATCCACCATGTCTAATGCTTTTGCATAGTCAACAAATTTCAGATAAACATCTTTCTAGTATTTGCTTTCAACCTAGATCCACCTGACATCAGCAATGATATCCCTTGTCCCAAGTCCTCTTCTGAATCCACTTTGAATTTCTGGCAGTTCCTTGTCTATATACTGCTGCAACCATTTTTTAACTATTTGCAGCAAAATTTTCATTCCCATGATAATTTCCAAATTCTGTTGGATCACCTTTCTTTGGAATGAACACCAATATGAACATTCACAATGACCATTTTAAGAAGTAGGTAATGATTTTTTCACATTTCACAGATAAAGAAACTGAGCCTTGAAGGCAATATGTTATACATAACTAGTGTGGTAGTTATGTTTGTGTGTCAACTTGGCTGGGCCTGGTTGAGTGGCTGGGCAGCTGGTGGTAGTTATTCCCCATGATGAGACTGGCAAT
>NW_006921757.1:4356980-4366766 GCF_000298275.1 Orycteropus afer afer | reverse complement strand
GGTGGTAGTTATTCCCCATGATGAGACTGGCAATCAACTCTATGGTGGGATCTACCACAAGCAGCTGAGTAGCTGCCTTTGGGATGTGGTCTACTTCCTGTATATAAGCAGCAGCTTTGGGAATGGTCTCATGAGCCTATGGCACATTTGGACCCTGCATGTAGCTGTGTCATTGCTCAGCAGCCTGCTATGCTCTGCCGACCTTGGGACATACAATGGACTTAAGTTAATGGCCTTCCGTGTGGTTTGGTAACTTTGGGACTGTGCCTTTTTACTTGTCAACCTTGGGGCTTCTCAGCCTCAGCAGCCAGCAGCTGTCTGAGTGAAGAAAGCCTCTAGCTCCAGTGGGCCGGGAGCAGGAGGCATAGCTGGACCCCAAGCTTGAGGGGCTTTCACCCAGCCCCTAGAGCCTGGCACTTTGAACTTGGACTTAAAGCCTCCAAACTGTAAGAGAGTAAACTCCTGTTGTTAAGGCCATCCCATTTGTGGTATATTTCTGTCAGAGCAGCACTAGGGAACCAGAAAAACTAGCAAACAGCAGAGCTGTGATTCCACTCCAAGCATATCTAATTATAAATCTATTTACTATTGTAATGTCTTATCACTTGATTTCATGAAATTATAAATTATTTTTATAATAAGAACAACATATTCTAAGAACTGAGAGAGGAATTTCTATACATGAAATAATCTAAATAACTTGATAAGCCATTGTTAATAATAATGAAGTTCTCCAAATTAAGATTCTATCCACGTAAATTTGCACTCAACTTGCACAGGTGACACAGCCCAGTAATTTGGTTTTTTTTTTTTTTGATCTACAGACATACAGGTATGAAGTTACATACAGCTACATGTCTTCTTGCTCTTCTAGATAATTGTGTCAGATATTCACCTGAGCAGTCATTCCTGCCTTTCTGTCTGTTTTAATCACTCAGAAAGTTGCCCAATATCTTCTCCAGAAAGAGCTTATTAATATAGTATTTTAGAAGGCCAGGAGAAAGATGAAGCAGTCTCATTCCATAAAGATTTACAGCCTCAGAAACCCTATGGAGCAGTTTTACTCTGTCCTATAGGGTCCTATGACTTGGGATTGACTCAACAACAATGGATTTTTGTTGTTGTTATTGTTGTTTTAGAAGTCCTGATCCCTATGCCTCTAACTTCAGGAAGTAGCCTAATGCAGGTATTAATAATAGGAATCCGGAGCAAGACTACCTAGGTTCAAACATTTTTTCTATTTGTATGACATTATTTAAGTTTTTAACCTTTTGGTCCCTCAGCTTCCTCATCTGTAAAATTGGGATGATAATAATAATACTTTTTTCAAAGAGTTGCAATAAGAAATAAACTCACTGCCATCGAGTCGGATCCAACTCATAGCGACCCCTCCTTGGGTTTCCGAGACAGTATCTCTATGGAAGTAGATTGCCCAACCTTCTTTCCGAGGAGTGGCTGGTGGGTTTGAACTGCCAGCCTTTTGGTTAGCAGTCAAATGCCTTAGACACTAAATCAATCAGTCAGTCAAACAATCAATAAACTTTCATTGCTAATCTAGACTGGAAGTTATCTCTTTGTTGCCCGTCTCTTGATGCATTTGATTTGGCTCTTATGGCACTTACCATGTTTCCTTGTATTATAATTACTGATTGTTTTGGTTACTTTGTGCTGCTTTAACAGAAATATCACAAATTGGTGGCTTAAACCAACAGGAGTTTATTCTCTTACAGTCTTGGAGGCTAGAAGTCCAAGTTCAAAGTGCCGGGCCACAGGGGCTGTATGAAAGCCCCTAGACCTTGGGCTTTTGCTCTGCCTTTGCTCCCAGCCCAGTGAAGCTAGAGGCTTTCTTCACTCAGGCAGCTGTTAGCTGCTGAGGCTGACAAAGCCAAGGTTGACAAGTAAAAAGTCACAGTGCCAGTGTTGCCAAACAACACGGTCAGACACTAATTCCAGTCCAGAGATAGTCCCAAGATCGGCAGACAACATGGCAGGCTGTTAAATGAAGACTCGGCTAATGCAGGGTCCAAGTGTGCCAAAAAGCTACAAACCACTCCCAAAGCTTTTTCTTATATACCAGAAGCAGACCACATCCCTAAAGCAGCTATTTAGCTGCTTGAGGAAGATCCCACCATGGAATTGATTACCACTCTCATCACTGGAAATAATTACAGCCAGCTGCCCAGCCCCTCAAAACCAGGCCCAGCCAAGCTGATACATAATCTTAACTACCACATTGATTCACATGTATTTTTGCTTATAGTAGAAATTTAAGCTTCTTGAGAAGAGAAAATATTCGTTTCTTCCATAGGATCCAAGTATTGTTCTTTAATATTTCATGCATAAGTGATTTAATATCTCTCTAGAAACACACCCTTCCAATTTCTTTCTACCTGACAGAACAAGGCTGATGACTGCAAACTCATTCTTCTATGGGTAAGAACAGTGTGGCAGTTACCATTGTTGGCATTTATTATCTTCTGTTATTGACTTATTTGGTGTCTTCTATGTATGTAGCAGACAAAATAACGTCCTCCATATTTGTCTATGTTCTAATGTCTGGAACTTGTGAACGTTACCTTACAAGGTAATAGGGACTCTGAAGATGTTATTAAGTTAAAGATCTTGTCAAAAGATGAGTATCCAGGATTATCCAGATGGGCATAATATAATCACAAGGATCTTTGTAAGAAGGAGGGAGGACAGTCACAGTCAGTGAAGACATGGCAATGGAAAAAGAGGTCAAAGTGATGTCATTAACCAAGCAATGTGGAATGGCTTCTAGGAGATGGAAAAGGGAAGGAATCTATTCTCGCCTAGAATATCCAGGTGGAAAACCTTGCTGACACTTTGATTTCAGAACTTCTGACCTTTAGTATTAAGGACAATAAATATGAGTTGTTTTAAATCACAGAATTCATGGTAATTTGTTACAGTAGCAATAAGAAACTAAAGTTTCATTCCAGGAAAAAAAGAAAATGGAGAAAACAAAAAAAGATAGGATGAAGGAAGCAGAGAAATAAGAAAGATAGATGTTTTACTACAAGTGATTATCTTTGTAGACTGTGTGAATTAAAGAGCCAAAAACTGAATGCATAGTGAGAAAATTAATCATCATAAATAATGGTTGGTGGATAATAACATGAGAATTTTTTTAGGAAACAAAATTTTTAAACAAGTAGATTAAGTAAGCACTTTTTTTCTTGGAAGTTGGTGGAAGTACATATGAAAATTATTTCAGGATGAACAAGACATTGTAAGAAATGAATTAAATCAATGTAGTATCACAAACTAAATATAGAGTTTCTTCTTTATAAACCCAAATTTGGAAATGGCAGGATATAATTGTTTCTACTCAAGCCACGCCTTCCTGTTCATGATTCTACTCTCAACCAGAGGCCATTGTGTTTAGGGTAGTGATGTAGAGAGTAAACACAAGATCCATGGAAGTTGGATGATACTGTCAGTCTTGGTTTAATGAAGGATCTGCAGAAATACTGAACAGAAGTTCTAATAGCATTCCTGGCAATTATCACCACTGTTCCCCATGTATTTTCAATCCAATTTAATTTAAATTAGATAGAAATAAAAACTATTTACCATTGCACTCTAATGATTGTAATTTCCTCTCAAGCTGTTACTTACAGACACAGTATGCTGCACCTTAGAAAGAGCATTCCTAGCCCCCTTTTTTTTTAATCAAGACTAGTGCTACAAAAATATTAATTTATATAGTTTAAAAGATGAACTCCAAATCGATGAAGTTATATGAATTTTACAACACAGAAGAAAAATTCCCAACTTAGATGCCTTCTATTTTGGTTTGTTTAGTGCAACAAAAATATTAATTTATATATTTTAAAGGATGAACTTGAAATCAATGAAGTCATATGAATTTTACAACATAGAAGGGAAATTCCCAACTTACATGCCTTCATTTTGTACATTAATTCCCCCAAACCAATGATACCAACAGTCTGTCTTTTTCAGGGCTGTGATACTTAGTCCTGTCAGCAGCTCAGCATGGAGCATTTAACTCACCACATAGCAGCACCCTTGATTGCTAGAGCCAAAATGTCTCCATTATGACTTCAAGTAGCAATGTTCTGGTGCCAGATGGTATGCAAATTGGTCCCTTTCCACAGATACAGATGTCACTGGCCCAGGGTTTGTTAGAATGTCTACATTCTCTCCTGCTGGGAATGTAATTTGGTAGAACAACTCTCTGGTCTACCTGCCAATGATGTGCAGAACATAGGACCATTCCGAAATGACAGCTTTAGAACAGTGCATCCTTGTGTTCATCACAGTTACAAAGGACTGATATTCAAAATTAGTGATGAACATACTTTCAGAACTGAATGGAAAAAATAATTTTCTAAAAATTAGAAAGGTTGCTAAAGAGAAAGTTTATGGAATGAGAGCTCCAATTTGTCACTTTTCCTTCTTTCATTGTAAATGTTGCCAAGGAGAACATCAAGCTATTCATAGCAAATTGGCCAGGGAAACTAGTTTGCATTCAGGTATCATTTCTTTGAAATCTAAAAGAGGACAGGAATGAATAAAAGGAGCACTAATGTTAAAATAAATAACCTGAATTAGATAAGAGTCAGTCTTTAGAATGGGGGAGGGAGGACTTAACCCCAATGCTATGTCCTAAAGTTGTTTACTTTTTTAAATTAATATCTGGCAATTATATTATACCCAGTTATAATTTTTGTTGTTGTTCACTTGTCTTTGTTCAATTCCTACCTTTAGATAGTGTTGGAGTAGATTTTTCTTTCTATGTTTCCACACACTTTTAGGTCCTCCTCCTCCATTATTCAAGTCACTATATGCTCAAAGAATGGAAATATATTTTATACTAGAACAGGTATCCATGGCAAATTGTATGCTTCAGAAATGAAATAATTTATACTATACCCTAAATACAAAGGTTTTGAGATTGCTTACAACTGTCCTCTTTATTAGAGCTGCATGTAAAACCTGCATCATTTATATATACCTAAGCTTAATCTTGAGAATGGACTATAAGGCTTCCCAGAAGTCTAATATCTATTTCCTATGTTTTTTCCCATCACGTAGATGTGCTGGATGTACATTTTTAGCATGGACATGTAAAAATACATAGCATTGTGATTTTACCAGAGTGATACAATTCACCATTTAACCAAATTATTCATACACTGCCAAAGTATTTTTAGAACATACCCCAGAGAAAACTCAAGTATTTCCTATCTCTACTTAATTTCCTTTGAAATTAAGCCTAAAGATTGGTTTAGACCAATCTTGGCATAGACACCTCTTTGTAAAATTGACTGATGTAGACACCTCTTTGTAAAATTGATGTTCTAGTGTGAATTTGAGGTAACAAACCAAAACCAAACTCACAGCCATAGAGTTAATTCCAACTCATAGCAACTTCTATTGGGTTTCCAAGGCTGTAAATCTTTACAGAAGTAGATTGCCCCATCTTCCTTCTGCAGAGCAGTTGGTGGATTTGAATTGCTGACCTTTGATTACCAGCCAAATGCCTAATCCACTACACCACCAGAGCTTCTAATCTGAGGTACAGTGCTGAGGGTTTAGGAAGGAATGGAAAACTCTTGTTGCATATCAACCCTAAACTTAGAGTAACTATTGTGGCTTAAATTATCCATACCACAATCCTCTTTATTGGAACTACATGTAAATTCTGACAATCATTCGTGTACTTAATCATAATCTTGAGACTAGAATATAAGGCTACACAGAAATCTAATACCTACATTCTGTATTCTAATATCTGTATTCCAAGAAAAATTAAATCAATAAAAATATGCTTAAAATTTTATAAAAAAAACAGTTTTCTTTCAAGAGTTTAAGATACTATACTATTAATGTATTAATGATACTATAGTATCAAAGCTATCAGTGACACAAAAGATCTTGAATAAATAAAATACAAGTTTTTAACATGAAAAATCGACTTGAGAAAAGTCACAGTTAAACGAGAGGTTAAAAGTTTAAAATGTTTGCCCAAGGACATTTACAGAGGGATGAGTAGAAAAACTATCATTCAAGCCCAAGTCCATGGGGCTCAAAGCAAATTATTTGATCTCTTAGTAAGGATGTAAGAAACTCTACAGCTTTTGTTTCTCTGTACATTGTAGAGCATAGCTACCTGGAAGGGATGATTATTTGTCAAAATCTAGTGTAGTGTCTGACTCACGGTACTCAATGAGTTAGTTGCGCTGATGTTCTTGATGACAATGATGACAATTGGTATTACAGATAGAACATTACATCTAGAACAAATTCTCTTATTCTCTTGACTTTAATCCACCAGCCTTCCATTTTGAAATACCATCTTTTTATGGTCTTATAAAATATTTATTGATTTTTTTTTTCTTTTTTAAATATTTTATTTTTGGTGGTAATATGAATGTAACATACATCCATTCTACACAAGCAATTCAATGACATTGGTTTACATACTACTCATTGTGTCACCTTTCTATCTCTACCATATCGTATCATCACTATTAATTTAGGTTCTCTTCGTCTTAAAGTTGTCAACTGTGCTTTAGATTGTCTGTTGTCAGTCCATACTCATATAGATCATTCTTCCTAAGAGCTATACATATGACAAATAATCTTTATTAATTGGGCTGAAATTTAATGAAGGCTTCATGGAATAGTTTTGATTCAAGAGTTAATGATTACTTTCAGACATTAGATTTGGGTTCCCTTAGTGGAGGAGCTCTGGTGGCATAGTACCTAAGGTATTTGACTGCTAACCAGTTTGCTTTAGAATCAAATAACTTTTCCCTTTTATGTTCATAAACTCATGAGTATAACTCATTAGTGATAAGACAACTTGTTGGGAATCAGAAACTAGACATAACAAAAATTAATTTCACTAGGATACAATAAAGAGGCCATGTTCAAACTAACCAGAAGGCTGGTAGTTCAAACCCACCAGCCACTCCTCGGAAGGAAGGTTGGACAATCTACTTCAGTACTGATACTGCCTCAGAAATCCAAGGAGGGGTCGCTATGAGTCAGGACTGACATGACAGCAGTGACCAGACCAGTCTCTGTGGATTCAGTAAGTCTAGTTTCCATATGAATTTGAAGTACTGTTCCATACTTTTCCTCCTTCTGATGAGGTTCTGTCTATTGGGTCCTTGATCAAAATGCTTTATAGCGATTGTCTCTTCTTCCAGTTCTTTTAACTGTTCTTTGTTTTCCCTGTCCTTTGTCACACACAGTTTCCTGGATTGTGGACTCCATGTGAAATTAAATGAATGTCCAGTTACTGCCTTTCTCATTAGGACTTGGGCAGCTCTGCTGTAAATTCTTATAAATTCATATTATGCTTTTGCTTCCTCTGTCTTCTTACTTTTATTTCTAATTTTTATGCCCTATTTTTCAATTTAAAACATGGCCTCTTTATTGTATCCTAGTGAAATTAATTTTTGTTATGTCTAGTTTCTGATTCCCAACAAGTTGTCTTATCACTAATGAGTTATACTCATGAGTTTATGAACATAAAAGGGAAAAGTTATTTGATTCTAAAGCAAACTGGCCTATATAAATTGATCTTGTTTTCAAAAATTGCATAATAGAGACTTAATGTTCTTCAAATTGCCTAATATCATTCAAAGGACCATCAGTAATATTAAACAAGTTCAGGATATGATGTTCCTTTCAAGAAATTAGGATAACTAGTTCATTTTTCTCACCCTTCTATCTCCTGTAAGAGTTACAGCACTACTGATTTTTTAAACACATTACTGCCTTCACCTAGGAGTTCTGGTGTCGTAGTGCCTAAGGCATTTGACTGCTAACCAGAAGGCTAGTAGTTCAAACCACCAGCCACTCCTTACAGGGAAGGTTGGGCAATCTACTTCTTTAGTGATACCAGCTCAGAAACCCAAGGAGTCGTCGCTATGAGTTAGGTTCTACTTGATGGCAGTGACTTTGGTTTTTTTGGTTACTGCCTTCACCATCTATAAAAGCATCAAACAATGTTTTTAAGAAAACAATTTGGAAAGCAATTGATATCCTGTGCTTATTATACAAAAAAGGCTGATCCCCCGTAAAGTTGCCGTAGATCTAATTTTTCATTCAGTTATGAGGCAATGATTTGTATTAAATGTTAGGTGTGTAGGACCACAGCTCCTCTTCTGCCACTCACCCTCTATCATCTCAAGAAAACCGACAGTATCAGGTTTGGTCAGAAAATTGAGAAGAGGGTCGCTACTATTCTTGCACCATCTACTTATAATTAATGTCTAATACTCTACATCTCACTCTCTGTCCCTTTCCACCTTTTGTGTTATTGCTGTTGCACTGGAAGTTGAGGCTATGAGCTGTAGTAAGTCAGTGGCAGTAATATTGTTTGACACCTCTTAAAATCATGTCATTATGACCCAGTTCTTCTACAGCTCATGTATAGTAATGATAGATTCTGCACAGCTATATTGGCATTAAAACAAATAAATGTTTATAATACTATAATGAAGGTTGTAAAGACATTTCAACCAGTTAAGGTACACTATGTGGGAAAAATCCATTTTGCACACAAATATTTCTGGAAAATAGGACTTTCAAATTTGATAAAACAAAAACACTTGAAAGAAGTGATTTTATACTCTGATTATTTCATTATTATCGTTGTTTTTCATTTTTGGAGGAAGCATTAAAAACACGGGCTATTTGTAAAACAGAATGATCATTCTTTCTTGTATATCATTTCTATCTTAGCACCTTGTTCTAGAAGTTCCTCTCTGGGAGTCAATGAAACTGAATGCACAAAAATATACTAAAATCTTAAGTTTGGGGGCTTAAACAGAAGGAGAGGGATAGAAGTGATGGTGAAAACTAAAGGGAATCATAATAAAAGTAAATTAAAATAAGAGGAAAACATTTTAATGTGGTATGGCAAAAATTAAGGAAAACAATTTACTTAACTTTGTGCACCCAAAATTCAAATGAATAAACACATAATCATATACCTTGAGGTAGATAAAGGCAGCACAGAAAAAGAACATAGTCAAAAACAGGCATATCATGGTCAAATCACCCTGAAAGAATAGCATTGGCAGATGGCATACTAGATCTTCTCTCTGAGACTACAGACTAGTGGTACATGTCTGCATCAGTACGGAAGCTGGTCATTTTTTACTACACAATGCATTTATTTCATTAGTGGTTTTTCTACGTTTTGTCATTAAAATGTGCTATTCAAATTAAAGTGGGATTCAAATACCCAAACCCACTCAGACATGTTTTGGAAGCAGATCTGGAGATCTGCTTCCTGAGGTCATGGTCTTGAAAACCCTGTGGAGAAGTTCTACTCTGCACACAGCGGGTTGAGTCAAAATCGACTCAATGGCAAGTAAGAACAACAGCAACTTTAACCTACTGTGTCATTGCATTCTAAGTGCCAAACTAATGTTTCAAATGTAAAAATTGGTATCTTCTTGTGTAGTTTATCCATCAAACTATAAATGTGGTATTTGTAAATGACTTGAGTAAAAGAAAGTCTTGAACCCATGACTGTGTTCTTGAAGGGAAGAACTGCCTTTATTTCCCTGAGGGCTGGGCTCTTCAAATGCTGCAGCAGAGTTCTGATCTCTGTTTATTTTTATTTATAGAAAATTGGGGTGATGGTGGTGGGGAGTATGGGAAGGAAAATCTACTTCGCTTGGGCCTGCAGTCCTATATAGAATTTGTGTGATATTTTTCCCATCTTTTTTTTTTTTTTTTGGTTTTAACCTTTTCTTACTGTAATGTTACTAA
>NW_006921757.1:4355034-4356880 GCF_000298275.1 Orycteropus afer afer | reverse complement strand
TTTTAAATAAATGAATAAAAGAATTATGTAACCTTACTGGAAATTCCCAGAAATACTTGGCTAGAAGAACTGATTTTAAAAAGCATGGACGGGAAAGATGAAGGCAAGAGAAGAGGAGAGAAGAAAGGAAGGAAGGAGAAAAGAAACAAAAGATAACTGAAACCTCTCCTTCCTATGGTAAGGCATTGGCAGGCAGCTTTATTTTAAACCCTGGAAAAATAAGGCACATCTGAGGAACAATTGCAAACTGGCTCTGCGTCTAAAGGCATCTGTTGCTGTTGTTGTTGTGTACCATCGAGTTGGACCCGACTCATAGCAACCCCTCCTTGGGTTTCTGAGGCAGTATCACTATGCAACTAGATTGCCCAACCTTCCTTCTGAGGAGTGGCTGGTGGGTTTGAACCGCCAGCCTCCTGGTTAGCAGTCAAATGCCTTAGGCACTATGCTACCAGAACTCCCACTTAGGGACCTAAAGGACAAAATTGATACTCTATCTTTCTATTTAATTGGGCAAAAGACATTTTAAATTTTAACAAGTTGTAATAATTATCCTTGTTGCATCCTTACTATGTGCTGGGCACAACTTTCAATGTTTGCATGTTTTATGTATGAGTTCAGGATTATTACTACTCTCATTTTCACAGAGAATTAACTCATGCACAGCAAAATTAGGTAATTTCCGTTAAGTGCTCGCTAAGAGTCATTTTTTAATTCCAGTAGTTTGACTCCAGAACTCATCCTCTTCATTGCTATAATACTGTTCTGGAAATTATGTTCTTTTTTGGCTTCACAGCCCACATTTGGTAGCTTCAACTGGGATGTCATATTATAGCAGACACACACATATGTAAACTCTTATCTCTACTACACGAGATCCAAAAACTCAGTGTTTGATAAAATTTATTTTCAAGTGTAATGGCTTTTTTTCCCCTCTAAATGATACTTTAACAGCTGATGTACATGTTCATAACTGCATTGGAAAATCAAGTTCCCCAAATGTATGAGAATACAATGTTGTTGAAGATACTTAGCTCTCCTTCTCTGGTGGCATCGTGGGTAAGATGTTTGGCCACTAACCAGAAGGTAAGTGATTTAAACCCACCAGGTGCTCTGCAGAAAGAACATGAGGCAATTTACAGTCTTGTAAACCTTGGAGGTCACTATGAGTCAGAATCAACTCGATGGCAGTGTATTTATTTTTTAAATGATTATAGCATTTAAGTTTGACTACTACTGATTAGGGAGCTCAGGTGGCATTTAATATAGTACCCTGAATAGTGGGTACTCAAGAAATAATAATTACTGAATGAATGGATTTGAAAAATTTACACCCATGAAAGCTGAATTCAAGCTTCATAGATGGTTTAGCTACCCTCAAAATGTGTTAAGAATATGTGAACCTAAGCAATAATTCTCTTGTATTCTGCCTCTAAAAGTAGATACAAGGGACCTATCATGGAAGAAGTTGCAACAACCCTGAAGAGTCATGAGAGGAGGCTAGATGTTTATCTGTAACAATTTGCATGGTCCTTCAAACACAGAATCGAAGTCCCTGCAGTCTGATTTGGGTCTTCCATTTCCTTTCAGTATATTGGATTCTCTCCTCTGAGACCTCATGATTTCTTATAGTCAAACTCCTAGGTTTGTTTTATTTCTGTTCATTTATCTTCTGTGAGGAAAACAGCAAGAAGATAAATGGGCAGTTTATGAATATTTCAGCAAATTGAAACCTACTCTTTGAAATTCTGTTGTAGAGATTGTTGTTGTTGTTAGATGCCATGGAGTCATCTCTGACTCTAGTGACCTCATGTACAGCAGAATGAAACACTGTCCAGTCATGTGCCAG
>NW_006921757.1:4352625-4353889 GCF_000298275.1 Orycteropus afer afer | reverse complement strand
GGACAGAGCTGTGAGACGTGTGAGGGTGTAATACTATACTGCACTTGAGAACTATCTGCAATGGAAAAGCAGGTGAAGTGCAATGAAAAGCTCTAGCTAACACCCATTTATCAAGTTATTTGTACTGTGGTGGCTTGGGTGTTGCTGAAACCTAGTAAAGTCAAAACTATTTCCTCCACCCTGGTTAAAACAGATAATTAGGATAGATATGACTCCGGATGGGAATAGATAAATAAACTTAATTAATTACCCTCAACTATTTCCCCACCCTGGTTAAGACAGATGAGTAAACACATAGGAGGCAGATTGGAGACAGATGAGTAAACACAATAAGCTCTGTTCCTTAAGAATTGAATGGAACAAAAAATATTCTTTCCTTCTATTTCCTGAGGCTCAGGTGATAAATACGTTAATGTGTCTTAGAAAACAACTTGAAAATTGACTCCGGCCCATGGGCATGCACATTGGGACAGAAAGGAACAATGTTTCTGGGAACTAATACTCCCCCCTCTGCCTAAGCCCCCATCAGCTGATGGCAGGAGCTGGTGTGACTCATCTGGTACCTAAACACACTGGATTAAAAAGCTACTGTCCCTTTAAACCGAGGGGAAGGAAATTTCAGCCAATCGTCAACCATCTCAAGCCCAAATTCCTGAAATTTTTATGAATCTGCATAACCCTGTCTTCTACAGCCTACAAAAACTGTAATTCGATGGAGATTCTGGGAGTCAGATCTGGGTATGGAACCCTACTGCTTGCACTGACGCTTTGCAATACATAATTTTCTCTCCTCTTAATCACTCAGTGTGTAAACTGTTTTGGCCTGACTGCGCACTGGGCAGGGACCTGCGTTTGGTCCTATTTCATTGTTATGAGTTGGAATTGACTTAATGGCAGTAGTTGGTTTGGCATACTACTTTGTTAAGTTTTGGTGTTATTATTTTCCTAATTAAAAGAAAAAAGATGTTTGAAATCTGTGTTTCTCTATGTATGCTCTACTGACCAACCAACCCACTGCCATTGAGTTGATTCTGACTCACAGTAATCCTATAGAAGAGTAAAATTGCCTAATAGGGTTTCCAAGACTATAAATCTTTAGAGAAGCAGATGGTCTATCTTTCTCCCGCAGAGCAGCTGGTGAATTCAAATCACCGGCAGTTTAGTGAATGCTTTAATCACTGCACCGCCAAAGCACCTTTGTATGCCCTAAACCAAAAACCAAACTCACTGTCATCAAGTGGATTCCAACTCATAGTGACCCCTT
>NW_006921757.1:4347799-4351697 GCF_000298275.1 Orycteropus afer afer | reverse complement strand
GAAGGAAGATGGGGCAATCTACTTTGTAGTGATACCGCCTAGGAAACCCAAGGAGGGGTCGCTATGAGTCAGGTCCTACTCGTTGGCACATGACAACAACAACATCACTATGGATGTAAATGCCCATTCTTTTCCTAAATTTCACTTATTTTGTTGTTGTTGTTGAGAATACACACAGCAAAGCATACACTGATTCAACAATCGCTGCATGTACAGTTTAGTGACAGTGATTACATTCTTCGAGTTGTGCAGCCATTTTCACCCACCTTTCAGAGTAGTTCCCCATTAATAGAAACCCTCTGCCCCCTAAAATTTCTATCTAGCCTTTCAGGGTGCTGATGTTATTTGAACATAGATAGATAGTCCTTGGAACACTGTGATGCTCAAGGCAGGACCTTTTTTTTTTTTTTTAATTAGTTAAGCTAAACTATTGTTTGGCTTTATGAAGATGTCAGGGGGTATTTTTGGTTTAAGGTCTGAAGACTGTCTCAGGGTAATAGCTTCAGGATTCTTCCTATCTTCATGGCTCCAGAAAGTCTGGAGTCAATGAGTTAGAAATTCTGGTCCTGAATTTTCTCTCTTTTGATCAGGATTCTTCCACAGAATTTTTGATCAAAGTGTTCAGTAATGTTAGGCAGGCACTCTCCAGTTGTTCCTGGAGGCAATTAGCCAATATTTCATATCTTCCTTGTATTCCTTACTCTTGTTCTTCCTCAGTTGGTCCAAATGAATAGAGACCAACTGTTGTATCAATGCCCATTTCTGAGAAACATGCTAAATAAATGAAAACATATTTTTGCCACGGAATGTTATGTAAACTGTAATGAAACTGAAATAAATTTGTACTTGCTACTATGGAACAATATTAAAATTATACTTTTAAGCAGGAAAAATGCAAATATTGTGCATATAATTTATTCCATTTATAAATAAAACAAAATCATGTACACACAAATGTTTATGTATCCATACATGCAATTCTCTGAAAGGAAGTAAAATAAGCTATTGTTGATGATATCTCCAGTAAGCACAAATAAAATCCTGAATGAGAGATTCCAATTAGTTTTGTACTCTTGTGAGCATTTTCTTTTATAGTTTTTAAAGTTAGGTATACTCCAAATTAAACTATTTGGATTTTCAAAATAAATATATAAAGTTTTAAAATAGACTAATAATCTCTGAGGTGAAACTTCTGATTTGTCTGTGTATCACAAAAATGCATTTCTCTCAGGACAATAGCTTCAGGGGTTCTTTCAGTCTTCATGGGTCCATGAAGTCTGAATTCCATGATAATTTGTAATTCTGTTCTACATTCTCCCTGTTTTGATCTGGGCTGTTCTATAGAATCTTTGGTCAAAGTGTTCAGTGTGAGGCAATTAGATTCACATTCCATTTCCTCCTCCTATTCCTGACTCTCATCCATCCTCTGTTGCTTCAGGTGAATGGAGACCAACTGTTATACTTTGAATGGCCACTTGCAAGCTTTTAAGACTCAATCCCTACACAATGAACTAGACATAGAGCAGAAGTACTAAACAGAACCAGATTAGGACAGTTAACTGGGATCTCCCATGAAACCATGACCCTAAACCTCCAAGCCAAGGAACCAAACCTCATGAGGTGTTTGGATCTACATACGCAGCTTCAGCAGCTACTCTTTTTATTGTCATTGTTGTTCTTATATCTATCACATAACTTCTGCCAATTCAACTTTTTACAGGTGTATAACTTATTGAGAGCTCTTTTAAGAATGACCTCTATAGAATCGAATTGATATCAGCAACTCCAAAGATTAGATAGGAAGCCTGGGGATCAGCGAGTTTCTGTTAATGGGGGAGGAATAACTTGGAGAAGGAGGGTGAAAATGGTAGCACAACTCAAAGAATGCAATCAATGTGGCTGAATTATACATACAGGAATTGTGAAATTGACATATGCTTTGCTGTATTTATTATCAACAACAACAAAAACCAAATACATTATATAAAGGATGTCTAGCAATATCAGAGACATAGGTATGAAGACTGCAAGACTGAAAGTTCTGCATGTTATCTTTTGTGGTTGCGTGAATGAAATTAAAGCATGGATATTTTAGGTGGAAACAAACAAACAAAAAACATGCACGTAAAATGCAGATTGGCTCATATTATAGGATGAAGACTGTATTCAAATGCAGCTGTATTCAGTTGCTCTAAACAGTGAGTTTTCACTATTTCTCAAAAATGTATTACAGAATTAAATATTTATAATAAGCCACTGAAACTGCCTATTGTATTTGAATTTCTTTTCTAATAGGATTTCAACCTAACTGCAAGAACATGTGAGTTTTAGTAACACTAAAACTAGCAAAAAAGCCTCCACAATATAGTACTTTATTCTTGAAAACAAGTATAACTGAAATTACTCCAACCACTGGGATCAGCTTGAAGATGACTAACAACAACAGTCACTATAGCAACAGACATATGTAGGATTTTCTATCAATTACCATGCAAAAGAGTTTAGTAAAAAACATAAGTTACTTTTTGCTGAACTCTCTGTGGAGTAGTAATGGTATTTTGAATCCTCGGGCAATATAGAAAGGAAATAGAAAATGCTTTATATCAAGTAATCTCAGAAAATTTTATTACTGTCATGCTGTTTTGCTGAATAGCATAGAAAGTAAAGATGTGAACAATTTTCACTAAGTACTAATAATTGTCATTTTCAACAAGCTTTCATTATAACATTGTTTTCATTATCATTTCATGTTGGCAGGATGTAGGATCATTATAAGGTCAAAACCAAGTTGTATTTTGAGTGTACTGGTATGTGCCAAGACACGAGCCACATTGTAGAAATACAAGAGTGAATATCACATTGTCCCTGCCCTAATAAATGCTAGTGTAGAGCCTAGAAAACATTAAATTAAAGTGCTAAAAGCCATTATTAATGATGATGAACAGGAACAGAGGAGTATGTAGCATTGGAGGGGCCTGCCCTATTCTTGGGGCTCCAGAAAAGCTTCTGCAGGGTGGTGCCATTTAGGTCAGCAGATGAATGATGGATGACAGGGGTTAAGCTGGGCGGAAGGAACAGAACAGTCGAAGGAAAGAGGGCACATGCCACACTAGAGCATCTGAAACAAATGCACTCTTCCTGAAGAATGGAAACCTGGGTGCAGGAGAGAGGGCAAAGACAGACAGACTAGATGAGCATGGAGAGATGAGAGAGTCATCCTTCTACTGACATTCAGTCTCTAAACCCAGCAACGTTTTCCTCATCTCTCTGCCTCTCCTATTTTACGTGAAGACCTTCTGTGATCAACATCTAGGTGCTTGTCTTTCCCCACATGTTCAACCTTGTTCCATAAGTACTGAAATTACCCACAACTAAGAGAAGGGGAGTGATAAGATATTTTAAGACAAAAGGAACTGATGATGATTGTCAAGAGGCTCTGTTAAATGGATAAAGAGATTCAGGATGACAGAAAGAGGTGTCACAATGCCTCATCCTGAGAAAGAAATGTGAACCAGAGCAGCATTGACATAATCCTCCACCACCCCACCCTACACCCACACACCACCTCTTACATCAGAGTCCAGAAAACCACCTCCAATTATGATAAAAGCCACTCTCTGAGAACTACTGTTTTTTTATGGTACAATAAGAGCACTCTGTGTAAGTTTTTCTTAAGAAAAACAACAAAAAAGAAAAACTCAAGAATTTAATATTGAAGAAAATTGTGAAATAGTAAAAAAGAAGCCAGATAAAAGCCTGAAATATAGCTAATTGGGATTTGGATTTATTATATCACTTAAAAGGAGGTCTGGTAGTGTAGTGCCTAAGGCACTTGACTGCTAACCAGAAGGCTGGCAGTTCAAACCCACCAGCCACTCCTCAGAAGGAAGGTTGGGCA
>NW_006921757.1:4324579-4347699 GCF_000298275.1 Orycteropus afer afer | reverse complement strand
GAGTGCAATAACTACCTGCCACAAATGGCTGTTAAGCACTCCAAATGTGGCTAGAATTGAGTAGCGTAGGGCCTAAGGCACTTGACTGCTAACCAGAAGGCTGGCAGTTCAAACCCACCAGCCACTCCTCAGAAGGAAGGTTGGGCAATCTACTTCCATAGCGATACCACCTCGGAAACCCAAGGAGGGGTCGCTATGAGTTGGGTCCAACTTGACAGCAAATCACAACAACAACATATCACTTAAAACCAAAAACCAAACTCACTGCCATCAAGTTGATTATGACTCATAGTAACCCCTTTGGGTTTCTGAGGCAGTACGTCTTTACAGAAGTAGATTGCTCAGTCTTCCTTCCACCAAGTGGCTAGTGGGTTTGAGCCACCAACCTTCTGGTTAGCAATCAAATGCCTTAGGCACTATGCCACCAGAACTCCTTATCATATTGCTTAGCTAAGGATTATTTTATGCTCAAAACCTAAAGAATAATATAGAGAAGTTGATGACCTGCTAGGGGAAAATCAAAACAAAAAGTTTTAAATATATACAAATGAAAGATTAATTGTGAAATTCCTAAGAATTTTTTTCCAGGCTATTCCTTCTGCTTAGAATATCCTCTTCTCTCTTCTTTTTCCTAAAAAATCTCACTTATCCAAGATTCAGAGGAAATTTCACCTGATATCCAGGGCAGCAGAATTAATGCTAGTGATTAATGGTGTGACAGTTACTGCAGCCAATTTTTTCTCACATTCCAGCTTCTATGTTACTAAAACTGCCATGATTTACAAAGCAATATAATATTGTGGGCAGACCACCATCCCCTCAAATCAAGAATTTATTCCAGAATGAATGGGATATGCATATACATTGAAATTAACATGAAATAATCTCAACACAGAAAATTCTATAAGCAGAGGCACTTGGATGTTCTCTTACAATCCTACGTATCCCACTCTTTTTAGCATTTAGGTCCAACAAGGATTAGAGTTCTGGAAAATTAGAATTAAATGTCTTAAATTTGGGATGAATGTAAGAAAATTCAATAGCTTTTTTTTTTAAGATATGCTCCCAAGTTTGCTAATACTATTGTGTGGTACCTAAGGTTGTGCGTCACCTTGGCTGGGCCTGGCTTTGAGTGGCTGGGCAGCTGAATGTAGTTATTCTCCATGATGAGACTGGTAGTCCACTCCATGGTGGAATCTACTGTGAGCTTTGAGTAGCTGCCTTAGGGATGTGGTCTGCTTCCAGTATATAAGAAGCTTTGAGACAGGTCTCCAGCTTTTGGCACGCTTAGACCATGCATATAGTCGCGTCTTCATTCAGCAGCCTGCCATGCTGTCTGCCGATCTTGGGACTGTTTCTAGACTTGACCTAGTGGTCTGCCATGGTGTTTGATAATCTAGGGAGTGTGCCATCATACTTGTTGGCATTGGGTTTTTCAGCTTCAACAGCCAGCAGTTTCCTGAGTTAAGAGAAACCTTCAACTTCAGTGGGCTATGAGCAAGAGTCAGAGCTGAAGCCCAAAGTCAAAGGTCCTTTACCCAGTCCTTAGAATTGGCACTTTGAACTCAGACTTCCAGCCTCCTGAACTGTGAGAGAATAAATCCTTGTTGCCTCAAAACACCTACTTGTGGTATTTCTGTTAGAGCACCACTAGAGAACCAAAATATTTTGTAAATTTTTGGAGCCTAAATATTCTAATGTCATAGATGTTAGATGCTCAAAACTGTCAAGGGACACCCTGTAAGGATGTTTAACCAGGAGTCCATATGTTTATACAATCAAGTGTAAGCAAAACAACAGAAAATATGGAGTGTTTTGGCTAGGTGGAGAAATGAATAAGTCAGACTTTTTTTTATATTTATTACTAACTATACTCTGATCCAGGAGCTCTGGTAGCATAGTGCCTAAGGCACTTGACTGCTCACCAGAAGACTGGTGGTTCAAACCCACCAGCCACTCCTCGGAAGGAAGGTTGGGCAATCTACTTCCGTAGTGATACTGCCTCGGAAACCCAAGGAGGGGTCGCTATGAGTTGGGGCCGACTCGACGGCAAACAACAACAACAACAACAACAACAACAACATACTCTGATCCAAAGTGACAGGGAGTAAATAATGCCACTTCATACGTTCTGTTTTGCTAAAGGACATCAGTGTCCATAACATGATAGATTCATTAATGTAAATCTATTTTTATTGTCTCAAATAGCACTTTTTGCAGACCTACATGGATACTGTCCTAGAAACAGAAGATGGGGTTATTCTTTATTGTTCCAGTCCAGACTTAAGAGGTGGATCTCAATACGAATCTATTTTGTCACCAAAGGCCATAGAGAACTCATGAATAAATAACCTGCAGACCATTTACCCTTTTGTGAGATCTTCCTTCTGATAATTTTAAAGGAGGTAGAAGAACCTTCTGGAATCAGGGATTTCTCTCTCCTTTGATATGGCATTAATTAACCCCAGAAAGAAAGGTTTAACTTTTTGGGAGAAAAAGCAGAGAAGTCAGAACAAGTTTTAAAAATCAACTTTACTGAAATGAATTTATAAACAGAAGTGAATTTATAAACAATAAATTTTAATAGCTTTAAGTGTCCAGTTCAAGGAGCTTGGACAAATATATTTGGTCATGTAGCCAACACCACAATCCTAATGCAGCCTGTTTCCATCATGCCTCAAAGACGCCTTGTGTCCTTTTGCATTCCTGCCACCTGCTATGTTCTAGCAACCACTGACCTGTCACTAGAGTCTTGTATCTCCTAGAATGTCGTAAGAATGTAATCACTTCAGTAGTTAGTCATTCATGGACTCCTTTTCACTTAGAATCATCCACTTTGTGCTTCTAACAAATTTATTCCATCTTATTATTGACCATACCCTGAAAAACTCTCTTCCTGGGCCATACATGTGTGATTGCCACTGCTTGTCATGGTCTTCTCATGTTGTCTGCATAACGCACTACCTCAGTTCCTTATCTCTGCTCTCATGTCACATCCTTAGAGAAGATTTCCCTGACCACCTCATAAAAAATGCAAATAGCTTTCATGTATCTTTCCCATTGTCACACTCCCTATTAGGCTGAGTGAGCCTAATTTATTCTTCTCCACAGCACTCATAACTACTTGTCATATTATCAATTGATTTAAGTTATGCCACACTCATTTGTGCATTTACTCTACTGGAGGCACAAACAGTTTGCCTTTGACTATTAACCTAAAGGTTGGCAGTTCAAACCTATCCAGTTCCAGTGGTGCTACAGAAAAAAGGCCTGGTGATCTGTTTCCATAAAGACCACCACCAGGAATACGCTATGGAGAGTTCTCCTCTGTAACTTATGGAATCTCCATCAGTGGGCATCAACTCTATAGCAATGGCTTGGGTTTGTTTGTTTTACTACATCAGAAACTCCACTCAAGTAAGAACATTATTTTTTCACTGGTGTGTTGGTGAAGAATATTAAATATATCAAGAGCTATCAGAAGAATGAACACATCTGTCTTTGAAGGAGTGAAGCCAGAATGGTCCCTAGAAGTGAGGATGGCGAAACTTCATCTCACATATTTTGGACATGTTATAAGGAGGGATTGGAAGCTCTGGTGGCATAGTGCCTAAGGCACTTGACCCTAACCAGAAGGCTGGCAGTTCAAACCCACCAGTCACTCCTTGGAAGGAAGATTTGGGCAATCTACTTCCACAGTGGTACTGCCTCAGAAACCCAAGGAAGGGTCGCTATGAGTTGGATCTGACTTGACAGCAATGGGTTTTTTTCATAAGGAGTGACGAGTACCTGGATATGGACACTATTCTTGGTAAAGTAGAGGGTCAGAGAAAAAGAAGATTCTCAGTAAGATGAATTGACACAGTGGCTACAACCATGAGCTGAAATATAGAAATGCTTGTGAGCAGGGTGCAGGACCAGGCAGTGCTTTGTTCTGTTATACGCAGGGTTGCTATGAGTTGGGACTGACTTGATGACAACTAATAACAACAATATTATAGAATATGGTGATATCACTTTACATCTCTTAGTTAATTGTTTGTTAATTTTAAATTTGAGGGCGGGTTTTTAATTCCTTTTTTTCCCCTCATTATGGTGGAAATTATAGTATTGTGATAGAGCAGAATTTACCCTCTTCTTGTACTCTAAGAGCTAATTGAGAATAATTCATTGCTTTTTAAGTTCCTCCAAGAAATATATAACTCAATCATGCAACTTTTGAATAAACGTTTCAGTTAAAGAAATACATTACCATAATCATGGACGCAGTACACTTGGTGACTTTTTTGTAATTAGAAGACAGTAAAACATTTTAAAGCTTGCCTTTGAACCCTGGCTCCATCATTTAAGCCACGTGTGTTTAACTTCCTTTAAGCTTCTTTGCTTTTTATGTCTATGCTTTCTCATCTAAGACATGTGTGCAATGAAGTCACCAATTGCACAGGGTTGTTGTGAAAATTTCTAATTCAAAACCCTTTGCTGTTGACTCTGACTCATAGCAACCCCATAGGACAGAGTGGAACTGCCCATAAGGTTTTCAAAGCTGTTAATCTTTACAGACGCAGGGTGCCACAATTTTCTCCTGCAGAGCAGCTGGTGAGTTTGAAGCACCGACCTTTTGGTTAGCAGCCACGTGCTTAACCACTGTGTTACCAGAACTTCCTTCTTTTGAAAATTTAGTGAGATTAAATGACTTAAGAACAGTGCATATCACAAATTATTAACTCAGTAAATATTACATGAGCCATTAATTATTATTCTCTACCTAACTCTGGTCATGTTGGGATGTTTAAAAATCTTCTCTAGATTATTACATAGATCTTTCAAAATTACTCAGTAATTTTACCTTCACAACTATCACTAGATATAGTGGGTTGGGGTGATTGTCTATCTAGGTCATGGGAACAAGTTTGAACATAATTATACATGAGAAAAGAAATGACCTTACTTGAATGTTAAAACAAAAAATCTGCACTTGATCTATTTATATTTATATATCTATACTTAAAGAAGATTGGTCAATCTCCTTCTGTGTGATACCACCTTGGAAACCCAACGAGGGGTCGCTGTGAGTTGAATCCGACTCCATGGCAGTGAGTTTGGTTTTTTTTATATACTGATATTGATATAAATAATAATATTTCTATGCAGGATTGATAGCTTGTATAAACCAACAATAAATGCTTGACCAATTCTGGTGCCCATTGTGACTGATGGGAGCAGCAATACCAGTAATTAAATATTTTGAAAATTATATATATATATATATATATATATATATATATATTTGTTGTTATGCTATTAAGTGTCATCAAGTCAGCTCTAACTTGTAATGACCTTACGTACAACAGAAAAATCACTGCCCAGCCATACGCTATCGTCACAAGCCTTGCTACACCTGAGCACATCATTGCAGCCATTGGGTCAATCCTTCTTGCTGAGGGCCTTCCCCTTTTTTGTTGACCCTCCACTTTCCCAAGCATGATTCTCCAGGGAATGGTTCCTTCTGACAACGTGATCAAAGCAGGTGAGACAAAGTCTGGCTATTCTCACTTCCAAGGGGCATTCCAGCTGCACTTTTCCAGGATCTACTCTTTCTGATGGAAGCTACTTGACTTTGTGTACTGCCATCTTTTAAGAAGTTTGAAAATTTGTAGCATAAGTTAGGTGCTGGGTAACTATTTTAAACTAATATATCCTGTGATGGCTAAGGTTGAGAGTTAACTAGGTTAGGACATGGTTCTTAGTAATTTGGCAGTTGTGATGTGATCTGATGTGATCAGCCAATGAGTTGTAATGGGAATTTCCTTGAGGGTTTTGGTAGTTAAATTTGCATGTCAACTTGCCTGGGCCTGGCTGAGTGGCTGGGCAGTTGGTGGTACTCCCCATGATGAGCCTGGCAATCAACTCCATGATGGGTTCTACCACAAGCAGCTGTGTAGCTGTCTTTGGGATGTGGTCTGCTTCCTGTATATAAGAAGCAGCTTTGGGGATAGTCTCTAGTTTTTGGCACACTTGGACCCTGCATGTAGCCATATCATTGTTCAGCAGACTGCCATGCTCTGCCAACCTTGGAACTTAAATGGCCTGCTCTGTGGTTTGGTAACATCGGGACGGTGCCATTTTATTTGTCGACCTTGGGTTTGTTAGCCTGAGCAGCCAGTAGCTGCCTGAGTGAAGAGATGCCTCTAGCTTCAGTGGGCCAGGAGCAAGAGCCCAACGTTGAGGGGCTTTCACACAGCCTCTAGAGCCTGGCACTTTGAGCTTGCACTTAAAGCCTCCAAATTGTAAGAATAAACTCCTGTTTGTTTAAGCCATCCTATTTGTGGTATACTCTCGTCAGAGCGGCACTAGGGAACTAGAATAAGGGTGTGGCCCACATCCAATGCACACGTGGACGTTCTGGGGAAGATACTAGCGTGCTCTGGATCCTGCATCTGGCTTGTCATCCTCAGACTTCTGTTTCTTGGAATTCATCAGCCTCCACAGCCCATGGGCCAGCAGCCTGTTGTCTGACATGCTAATCTTGGATTTTTCAGCCCCTATTGCTATGTGAAGGAGCTCTGGTCATGTAGTGGTTAAGACATTTGGCTGGTAACCAAAATGTCAGTGGTTTGAACCCTCTATTCACCCCACAGAAGAAAGATGAGGTAGTCTACTTCCATAAAGATTTATAGCCTCAGAAACTCAACGGGGGTTGCTATGAGTCCAAACTGACTCAATGGCAGTGAGTTTGAATTTGATTTTGGTAGCTATGTGCACCAGGAGAAGCCTCCATCCTATCTGACCCACAGACTTGGGACTTACCAAACTCTACAACCATGTGAGCCATTTCCTGGAGGTAAATATCTTACTCTTTCTATACACACACAGACACACACACGAGCTTCAATGGTTTTGCTTCTCTAGACAACCAAGCCTAAGACATATATTTGTTGACATGTTGAAGCTCTAAAACAAAGGAATAATGATGGTGATGATGATGATGATGATGGTTATACATTTACAGGCATGAGAAAGTGGTGTTAATTCATCTATTTTTACAGAACACAAAAAAGAGATTAATTAAAAATCACTACACAGTTCAAGGAGCTCTGGTGGCATAGTGCCTAAAGCATTTGACTGCTAACCAAAGGTTGGCAGTTCAACCCCACAAGGAGCCACTCCACAGAAGGAAGACTGGGCAATTTACTTCCATAAATATTTACCACCTTGGAAATACAAAGGGGGTCTTTATGAGTTGGAATCAAATTGATGACAGTGAGTTTGGTTTTATACAGGTCAAGATTATTTTGAAAATATAATAATAATTCCCTTTCTATGTAATTTTTTTTTCTCCCAAAGCACCTGATGTGATCCATACATGTTTTTTTGTAGAATGCAGCAATAATTTTGTGTGATGTGTGTATGTGGATATGTATGTGTATCCTAAAATATTTGATGTATGTGTGTTAAAGAATGTGTGTGTATATGAGTGAATATATATCTCTCTCTCAATATCACTCTATCTGTATTTACATTTTTTTTTCAGAAACATTATAAAGCCAGTATTATTTTATAGACAATGGATATGAAAATCAGAAGTTATAAGAAGCTTGCCAAAAAAGAGTGTAATGCAAGCAATGAAACAATTCTTTGAGTGTTTATTTTTCCAAAATGATCAAAGTAAAATCCAATTTTAATGAACACCACACTATTTAATTACACCCAATTTTTATTATGCCAGTAATGAACACATTGTCAAGAATCACATTCATAGCTAGTACCTGGTGATGAAGTGTGGTTTGGGCCAGCTTCTTTGTGATGAATTAAAATGAGCATTGTTCTGATCTCAAAAGAATAGCAGTACCATACACAGCCAGCATCATCTAAATTCCACAGCTATTAAAGGGATTATTTTAGTTTGGTGGCCAACTTCTGGATTTAGTTTTTATTTTGTTCTGTGTTAATATGTTGACCGATTTTGGAAGTTTGGAGTGAGAAGTGAGATGAAAAGATAATGACACTTTCAAAGGAAGTCAAATCTAGAGTTCAGTTTACTTTTGTTCTTTGTCTTTTCAGAACATGTATCTTTTCAAAGTATGTAGCCTATACTCCTAAGTAAAGCATCCAACAGATAACCAAAAGGCTGGCTGTTCAAACCTATCAGTTGCTCACTAGGAGAAAGATGTGGCATTGTGCTTTTGCAAGGATTACAGCCTTGGAAACCCTATGGGGCAGTTCTAGTTTGTCCTATAGAGGCACTATAAGTCAGAATCTACTTGACAGCAGTAGGTTTGGCAGTGGGTCACACAGAATATGATCCTTGGATGAAGTATTTTCCCATAATAGTTACAATAATTATTAGTAACTTTGAAGATATTTTCCTCCTAATTCAGTATAAAGTAACATCTTATGATTTTTTTAAAATATCATCCAAACTTCATATACAGATTCATATTCTCTGTTTTATCTTTGTAAGTATTTGTCAATATACCTGTACCCATTGCTTTTAGAACCAGTAAATTCTACAAAGAAAATTAAATTTCTCCTCTTTTAACTTTTTTTTTAGGTGATATTATGGTGTGAATTGATAAGCAAGTGAATCTGTTTCTAGAATTGGAAGAGCCCTCAAGTGTTGTGCTAGTTAAATGATAGTCTGCATACCCATTCCAGTCCACAGATGTGTTTTTTAAGTTCCACCATGATATAGGTTCTGAAATTGAGTCTGTGCATTTAGAAAATTTTAAAACAAGTTGGCATCACCATGACATCCTGGTACCTGGTCATTGCACTCATCTCAGGAAACAGGACTAGTATGGGTGTTGTGCAGGTGCCGTAGAGCGAAAAGGCAGCTGCCCAGATTTTGCATTGCATTAGGCTACAATGGTCCCTCCAGGACCACCTCTCCTCAGTGGCCAGGGCTTGACTGTCAAATTATTTGATTTACACTTGTTTTTGTTAAAATTACATAATTTCTAACTTTAATTTTAGGTCAGAAGATAGTAGTTGCTAGAGATGTGCTTTAAAAACTGCACCATGGCAGTACTGGCACGATGCTGAGCGTCCCATGATCTTCTCTGAGGCACATAACTTCACTGGGGCTCATCTCTCCTGTCCTCAGGCTCATATGAGACAGTCTGGAATAACGGTGCCTTATCAAATCAGGGTTAAGTTATACTTCAAGGTATTTATTTCAAAGTGCTAAATAAAAATGTATATGTTGTTTGAAGCAAAGAGCACTTTCTGATTTTAGAAATAAGTTGTATTTTAACAAAAGTGTAAAAATGTAGAATAAATGTATTTATCTACATAAAGTTATTCCCAATAGAAAAAGGCAGCTCATACTTGAATTCATTTTGCTTTGTGCTAAGTTATTAAAACTAATAGTAAATCTCCTCTGAATACTTTATCTATACACCACACATATACATGCACACATACATATATATGTATACACATATTATTAATTGATTGACTGACTGATCTATTTATTTATTTAATTTTGGTTTTGCATGAGTAGGAAGTAATTGAAAAGACCACGGCTTGGGTCAGGAGCACTTTAGTCATCAAAGTGATATAATTAATGTCATTGAAGTATGGATGTGATGAATGATGAAATGGCAAACATTTTGTTGCATATATACTTACCAAAATAAAACACAAACAAAAAACAAACACCTGCTTCCCTTGTCTCCACTTACAGGGGTCAGGAGAGCAGTGGTACCAGTTTTGGGTGAGCATCTTCTCCTCCTGTGCTCTGTGAGGCCTCGGGGAAAAGGCAATCTCAACCAGAAGCCAAAGTTCACATCCTTCTGTGAAAGAGAAGGGTATGGAATGTGTGCCAACTCACTCTACCAAAATGCCAAACTGTGGCATGGGCTGCATTTCCTGCCATGGTTTTATTTTTGTTTATTTATTTTTATTGTGCTTTAGGTGCAAGTTTACAGAGCAGAGTTCGCATTGCATTCAACATTTTGTGTACACTTAGTTTCATGCCCCAATTACCAACCCCAACCCTAACCCACTCTCCTCCCCTCCCTTCCCAGTAACACCCCCCTGCCCCTGCCCCCCATAGTTATGCACTCCTTTGTGTCTGCATTTCCTCCCTGCAAATGTTGCCCCACTGGTGCCCGTGCTCTATTGCTCCAAGGGATCCATCTCCACAGAGTATGTGGGTGCGTCTCCCTGGGTTGAGTGGTCTGTGTGTTAGTCTTACTATTGGGCTAAGAGCCAGCCCCTGGGACTAAGTTTTACTCCAGGCCTGAAGTGTATCCCAGGGCTATAGTATTGGGGGGTCCCACAAGAGTCCATCCGACCAGTAATTCTGGTCATTATTGTGTTTTTGGATTTTGTTCCACATTTTCCTCCCACTCTATCCAGGATCTCTGGTTTTGCTCCTTTCCTGAGTGGTTGTCACTGGTAGCCAGGTACAATCTAATTCTGGTCTCGAAGTCCATCATGTCCTAGGGCTGATTGCTTCCAAATGCCATTGGTTTTTTGCACTCTTCTTCGGTTCTGACAGTAGGAGACCATTAGCTACATCTTAGATGGCTGCTTGAAAGCTTTTAAGATCCTCATCGCTACTCACCAATGTAGGTTGTGGAACAAGATTTTTATGTATTTTTTTGTGCCAATTGAGTCTGGTGTCCCCGATACTATGGTCCTGAGTCAGTAGATCTGTTGGATCTCTCTCCCACAATGTCTAGCTGTCTGTGAAGGATTGCTCTATGTCTGCCTTCTGTATACATATATATTTATGCCTATATAGAAACATACATGTGCATATGTGCTTACAGCCACCAAAGTGTAGTGATATTTCTATTATTCTGTTTTACTTACGATTATACTATTTGCATTTCTCCATGCCATGAAAAAAGTATTTGTTAATGTCATTTTAGTGATGATATACTCTTCCATACTAATTACCATAAATCATTTAATCATTTTTATGCTAATAGATATTTAATTTAGTATTTTTTCTATTATACAATTATGTAGTGATCATCTTTGTATATTAACCTTTTTTTTTTTTTTTTTTTTTGCATCTCTTTCTGTTTCTTTATTGTATACTCCTAGAGGTGGACTGGCTGGAAAAAAAAGCCATGTATTTTGAAAACTTTGATGTCTATTGCTAAAATAGTTTTCAAAAGAGTGTGTCAATTCATTCTACCGAAAGCAGTACATGAGAGGACACAGCCACTGCTGTTCTTGATTTAGTAGCTTTTAAGAAAAAATAAGCCATTGAAAACCCTAGGAGCACAGTCTTACTGACACCCATGATTTCATTGCAATCATCAGCTGCTGTCTACTCAATGGAAGCTGTTTTCTTTTTAAAACTTTTTATTCAGAAATACATTGTTCAGTAACCACAGGAATACCTAAGTGGCACATTTCACACCCATTTAGAACAGGTATTATTCTCTGATTTTATGTAAGTGAACACTCTGGAATGAAAGCGTGAAACCCCAAGTAATTAGATTGTTTTGTCTTCAATAACAGGTAAGGCTCTGGGACATGTGGTGCTGTTCATCCTAAACTTCAGAATGTCTAATGAAGATGTAGGATGCTCCAAATTGCAGTATATAATGGACCTGCTATAATCAATATCTGTTAGTGTAGTGTTTGTGCCTTCTAAGAAATATCTCATCATGGGCATGAAAGTCCTCATGACATTCAATATCTCATTATGACTGTCCTCATATTCTTCTAAATGGGTCTGCTTTTCTACAGGGTGTCTTGGAGACAATAGTCATTCCTTATATGATAGCTGTAGGATCTCAGCGATGGCCTAAGGCTATTAAACAAACAAACAAAAAACATTAATGCTGGTAATACACAAGAATGCAGAAATTATAGGACGGTATCATCAATGTCACGTGTAAGTAAAATTATGCTGAAGATAATTCAAAAAACACTTGCAGCAATAAATTGACAGAAAACTGCAAGAAATTCAAGACGGATTCAGAAGAGGATGAATGAGGGACATCATGGCTGATGTCAGATGGATTTTGGCTGAAAGCAAAGAATACCAGAAATATATTTGCCTGTGCTTTATTGACAATGCAAAGGTGTTACACTGTGTGAATCATAACAAATTATGGATACTATTGTGAAGAATGGGAATTTCGGAATACTTAATTGTGCTTATGTGAAACCTATACATAGACCAAGAGACAACCCTGAACAGAATAAGGAGATACTGCATGCTTTAAACCAGGAAAGGTGTGCATCAGGGTGTATAATTTCACCAAACTTATTCAGTCTGTATTTGAGTAAATAATCTGAGAAGCTGGGCTATATGAAGACCATGGCAGCAGGACTAGAGGAAGTTTTGTGAATAACCTCCAATATGCAGATGACACAGCCTTGCTAGCTGAAAGTGAAGATGACTTAAAGCACTTACTGAAGAAGACTGAAAACTACCACCTTCCTATGGATTGTATTTCATAAGGAAATAAAAAATCCTCACAACTGGAGTGTTAAGGAACATCATGTTAAATGGAAAAAAAAAATATTGACATTGTCAAGGATTTCATTTTACTGGGATCCATAATCAATGCCCATGGAAATAGCAATCAAGAAATCAAATGACATACTGCATTGGACAAATATGCTGCACAAGACCTCTTTAAAGTGTGAAAGAGCAAAGATGTCATTTTGAAGAGTAAGGTGTGCCTAACCTAAGCCATGATAATTTCAGTGACCTCATAAGCATGTGAAAACTGGTCAATGAAAAGGAAGACCAAAGAACTGATGCCTTTGAATTATGATATTGACATAAAATATCAAATATACCATGAACTGTCAGAAGAACAAACAAATCTATCCTGGAAGAAATATAGCCAGAGTCCCTATAGCTCCCTAGAAGCAAGGATGGTGAGACTTTCTATCACCTACTTTGGACATGTTATCAGAAGGGACCAGTCCCTGGAGGAGGTTGGTAAAGCAGAGAGTGAAAAAGAGGAAAACCCTCAACGAGATGGAATGATAAAGTGGCTGCAAAAATGGGCTCAAATATAGCAACGATAGGATGGCACAGGACCGGGCAGTGTTCATTCTGTTGTACATAGGGTCATCATGAGTCAGAACTGACATGACAGCACTTAACAACAATGGTACTGGCTATAAACTGAGATGTATGTACTAGATGGTCATTTGGGGTTCTATCCCATTCATGAAGTGCAAAAACCCATTTGAGATTACCATTGTCACTGAAGTAAAGAAGAAGTAAACAGTGAAACACATGGATGTTAAAGTGATCAGTGAGGCCATGGAGGTTCAGTGGTAGACATCTCTCCCTTCATGCAGGAGATTCTTAGTCAATGCATGTCATGAGCAGACGTAACTCATCTGTCAGTGGTTACCTGAGTGTTGCCATGATGCTGGACATGAAGCTGAGCTTCCAGACTAAGGCAGAGCAGGAAGAAAGTTCTGGTGATCTGCTTCCCGAAAACTCTATGGATCATAACAAACCAGTCTTTAACTGGGTCATCTTTCATTCCATTATGCATGGGGTCTCCATAAGCCAGGTGTCAACTTGACAGCAGCTAACAACAT
The DNA here is from genome assembly GCF_000298275.1 of Orycteropus afer afer. Lineage (NCBI taxonomy): Eukaryota > Metazoa > Chordata > Mammalia > Tubulidentata > Orycteropodidae > Orycteropus > Orycteropus afer. The sequence goes on along the minus strand of NW_006921757.1, from coordinate 4,334,160 downwards.
AAACAAAACCATCCAGTTACACATTTTAAGAATCTCAAAGTATTTTTTCTGACTTACTCAACACTTCTTTTGAATATAATTTCTTCCTATATTATTCATACTTTCCACCTCCTTTTATGCTTTAAAACTAAACACTAGGGATATTAGGGCTAAGTTCCTAGGAACCTAGAAGTGGAAGTCTGTAGGACAGTCCTTACTAGATGACAGTGCTTCTCAGATCACCATGTTAGAGATCATAAAGTCACTCATCTTCCAAATAACTTTTTCCTGTATTCAGTATTAAAGACAGCATTATGCCAATAGATTTTCTTCCCCTACAAGTGCACACCAAATGAGCAAGATGAATTATAAGCATATCCATTAAATCATTTTACTTACTAGTCATATTTTAATACTGCTTCAAATAATGGTTACTGGCAAGTATTTTACTCCTTCTAAATCACTAGTAATATTTTAGAAGGAGCTCCTAAAAACTGCTTTACTAAACATAAAGAAAAAAGATGTATTGTTTTCTGAAGACTTGAGTTCTTCTAGAATGCATATCATCTTTGACAGGCACATCATTCTCTTTACCTACAACGTGACTATGTTGTAATTGTCTCCTGAAGATAAGCGATAGGTATTTCATTGTGATTTGAACTCAGGCATAGCTTGCTTCTCTTCTTCCTCCTCTCTAGTCTATTTTTTTTTTTTAATGTTAATAAGGTAAAACTGGAATTTAAAAAACGTGAAACAAAATCATCATAGCAGGAAAAATCATCAGTGTCATTTCTTTTCCTCTGTACATTTCCTTGTTGTTGTGGGTAGTTGTCACTGAGTTGATTCAGACTCAAGAAGACCCTCTGTGTGCAGAGTAGGGCTTCAAATTAGCTCAGACTAATTCCTTCGTAGATGATGTTGCAAAACTGAAGCAGACCCGAATTTGTAAAATGTGGGTGTACTGGAACAATAACTGGAATGGGAAAAAATACAGGTAAAACCCTGAAATGAGAGATTCAGAAGAGATGTAGTGAACCCTTACAGGTACCTAATGCAGGAGATTAGATTACTGCCAGGACTGTGGAGAATGACACATATTCAAATTGACATGGTTGGCCACCATCTTTGAGCAGGATAGTGTTGTTTCTGACTCTGCCTGTCAAGAGATTTGATTGCTTTGTAACCACCCCCCCCACACACACACACACACATTGGCCTTATTTTCTAAGAAGGAGATTAAGTTTCCAGCAGGGCATGGACCAGTAATTTTTTTCTCATTCTGGTAATCACTCTGGTATAGCCACATGTTAGAAATTTGAGTCTGTTTCAGTTTTACTTCATTGACCATGACTGAATCAGGAAGACCTGGTTTGAAGCCTCGTGAAGAGTAAGAATTTCAAAGATGTGACCTTTTGGAAGAAGATTTCCAGGTCTGTCTTCCACGGTGCCTTGGGTGGCTTAGAATTACCAACCTGTTGGCTAGTAGTGGAGTGCTTAATAGTTTGTGCTCCTCACCAACATACAAATAACCAACCAACCAAACAAACCAACTGCCGTCGAATTGAATCTGACTCACAGTGACCTCCGTAGTGTTTCCAATGCTGTAAATCTTTACAAAAATAGATTGTCTCATGTTTCTCTGACAGAGCAGCTGGTGGGTTTGAACCAACTTTCTGGTTAGCAACCAAATGCCTTACCCACTGTGCCACAAGAGCTCCTTACACAAATAACACTTCACTGTAAATTGTTCCAACTCTTGTCTCCACTCTAATCTGTAGGCTCTTTGTAAATAAGAGTTAGTATTTTATGTCCATATGCCCACTGTCTAAAACAATAACCAGTAAATGTAAGTGGAATGAAAGGAAGAGAAAGCAAAGGAAAGGAAACTTCTATGATTGAAAGAAAATTTTCTGGAATTAGCTCTTCAAGAGAATCTTACTGATGAGACTGATGTTTTACATCATAAAATCCCCAATGTGTTCTTTGATTCTTTAAATTCAGAAAGTAGTCATGAGTTGAGAGACTTTGAGTACTCTCAATTAATATATTAAATGGGTGTCTTTCAAATAGCTGAGCACATTTCCAATGCTAAAAATAATACTGTTGTATAATTTTAGGTTTTGATAGTAAGAATAAAAATGCTGGATGCTTTGTTTAAAATTACAAAGATAATAATAGCTCAAATTCATCAAGATTTTAATTATTCCTTGCAATGTAAAAGCTCAAGATGGAACAAAGGGTATTGGTATAAAATTAATATTTGTATTAGTCAAATAGGTGCATGGATATGAAAAAGATTTCATTGATACATTGGTAATAGCCTTTAATCAAGTAAAAATATGTCACCCACACAATTAATAAATACAAGTCGTGTTCTTATGCAAGTATTAACTGAATATTTTTGGGGAGGGGTTGGTATACAGAAAGGAGAGAAGTCCTGAGAGGACAATGGTTCAGCACTTGATTGATAAACAAAAGGTTGGCAGTTCAAACCTACAGTGCTCCATGGGAGAAAGACCAGTTGTTCTGCTCTCATAAAGATTACAACCTATAAAACCCTGTGGGGTATTTCTACTCTGTCACATGGTGTCTCTATGAGTTGAAAATTGATTCAATTGCACCTAACAACAATGATAACAGAAAGAAAGCTATCTCTATTGATATAAAATAGTTGTTTAGAAAACTTTTAGACTTCAGCTTCTCACTGTAACATTCCAACTGTAAGTTGATCATTTCTATCTGAGTACAACTAGAAATCAAAAAGAAACCAAAAACCAAACTGACTGCCATCAAGTCGATCCTGACTCATAGAGACCCCTACTTGGGTTTCTGAAGCAGTATCATTATGGAAGTAGATGCTCAATTTTCCTTCTTCTGAGAAATGGCTGGTGGTTTTGAACTGCCAGTCTTCTGGTTAGCAATTAAATGCCTTAGGAACTACACCACCTGTTGTGGTTATGTTTGTGTGTCAACTTGGCTGGGCCTGGTTAAGTGGCTGGGCAGCTGGTGGTACTTATTCCCCATGATGAGACTGGCAATCAACTCCATGGTGGGATCTACCACAAGCAGCTGAGTAGCTGCCTTTGGGATGTGGGCTGCTTCTTGTATATAAAGAGAAGACTTGGGGATAGTCTCTAGCTTACGGCACTCTTGGACCCTACATGCAGCCGTGTTGTTGTTTAGCAGCCTGGCATGCTCTGCTGATGTGGAGACATACAGTGGACTTAAATTAATGGCCTGCCGTGTGATTTAGTAACATCAGGACTGTGCCTTTCTGTGAGACCACTCGTTTTGTACTAATGCCCTCCAGGTAATTATTCTTTAACTAGGAGCCATTAGAGCCGGGGACCCCAGCACGTTCCCCATGCCTCCTGAGCTTTACCTCACAGAGCCCTAAAACCCCCTCCCCCTCTGTTTCTACCCCCTAGCAACAACCAATCAAAGGAGAGAGGGACCTCTTTGCTTCTGTGTTACTCCACCCTGTATTTTTCCTATAAAATTGTAATTGTAGTAGAGCACGAGGTCTTTTGCCCAAACCGCTGCGTCGGTATAAGCGGAGACTCTAGCTCGAGCTAGCCAATAAACTTTCCTTTTGCTTTTGCATTATCGTGTCAGTGGTAGCTTCCTCGTGCCGACACTCCTTTCAAGACCTGGGACCAACATTTCTTCTTGTCAACCTTGGCAGCCTGAGCAGCCAGTAGCTATCTGAGTGAAGAAAAGCCTCTAGCTTCAGTGGGCCAGGAGCTGGAGGCAGAGCTGAAGCCCAAGGCTGAGGGGCTTTCACCCAGCCCCTAGAGCTGGGCACTTTGAACTTGGATTTAAAGCCTCCAAACTGTTAGAGAATAAACTCCTGTTTGTCAAGGTCATTCCATTTGTGGTATATTTCTTATCAGAGCAGCATTAGGTAACCAGAACACCACCAGAGCTCCCAGACATCAAAACTGGATAATATAATATAACCAACACCAAAGAAACAACCAAACAATATCTATTTTTATGAATTGGAAATTCTAAGTTGAGATGAGTCAAACATTTTCTGGTTTCCAAACAACAAAGTTGAGAAATGGTGGACGAAAAAGTGAAAAAACTCCTAAGAAGAGAAGCTGTTCAGTTTTCTGTGATGGTCTGGCACAAATAAACTTAGATTTATTTATAACTATTTGATTCTGTATTTCCAATTCCTTTGACACTTAATAATGCTTATTAATCTTTAATAACTATTTAGTAATCTTTGCGATGGAATTCCTGATCATGAATTCCTCCCAAGTAAGGTGGCTCCATCTCTCTCTTTAGCTTCTCCAAATGAATACTGTTATCACTATAATTAAAATTATTTAACATCTCTCAATTTGTTACATTGTAATGCTCAAATTCTTTAACATGGAGAAATATCCTTCATGATACCAGTGCTATCTGGTACAGTTTACTCTTCTCTATTCCTTATCCCAAGATGCAATTATTTGAACTAAGCACACATGTCCAGGAGCTTTGGACAATCAGATCTTCACACCAGCAGAACTATTGTCATGCTTCTCTTAAATGGATCCCAGTCCTCCAACTTTTAGCCCAGGAATTGTGCACCATAGGGGAAGCAATATTTGACAACACATTGCCCCCAGTCTGCACCATGTGAACATCATTCAAATCATCACCTGTTTGTTTCTATCCCTAACTTTTATTGAAGTTCACTGAATCCTCCCATTTGTCCACACCTCTTTACTAGAAAGAATGAGGAGGGCAAGGATTACGTTTTCCTTCTTTGTATCTTTAATGTCGCATGCATAACAGGTGCATAGTTATTGTAACAAAAAGGAATTTTTTCTAAAATAATTTTTATCTTAAAGGAGTGTGTGCTACTAGTAGCCCTGATTCTGGGTAAGTGTTGTCAATCAGATACATGTGTCATCCAATAATGCCCAGAATTACTGGTCGGATGAAGTCTGGTGGGACTCCAATACTATGCTCCTGGGATACACTGTAGGCCAGGATAAAACTCACCCTCAGGGGCTGGCTCTCAGCCCAATAGTAAACAAGACATACATGCAGACCACTCAACCCAGGGTGACCACACCCACATACTCTATGGAGATGCATCCCTTGGAACAATCGACCACGGAGCACCAGAAAGCACCAGAAGGGCAACATTCGCATGGAGGAAATGCAGGACACACAGGAGCGCATAACTATGAGAGGCACTGGGGGGGGGGTTGTTACTGGGAAGGGAGGGGAGGAGAATGGAATAGGGTTGGGAATGGTAATTGGGGACTGAAACCAAATGTACACGAAATGTTGAATGTAAAACAAACTCTGCTCTGTAAATTTGCACTTAAAGCACAAGAATAATAAAAAACAAACAAATACATGTGTCACCAAGCTTACTTTACTTTAAGAAAGGACACAGTACAGGCAGTCCCCAAGCTAGGAACATCTGACTTACAGACAACTCTTATTTGCTCTTTGAGCAGAGATTTGAGTCAATTAGAACAGGTTTTCTCATGGGTGAAGAAGCAAGGCAGGAAATGGTTTGGGTGATTCATCACAGTTACGGGAAGGAGAAATATCACAGGTTGAAACCCTGGAATGGGAATCTTGGAAGAGGCTTAGTAAACTGTTTCAGGAGCCTGATGCATAAGATTGGATTATTGGCAGAAGTCTGGCAAGTCACACACATTCAAAGTGGTGCATTTTCCTGAACTATCTTTGAACAGGGCACCACTATCTTTCAGTGAAGTGTCACTATCTTTGAGCACAGTGCCACTGTTTCAACTCTGCTCACCAGTTCGAAGCCCTGCTTTAATGTTAATGTAAATTTTCCCTTGAACCAAGCCCTCACTCAAAAATCAAACTCACTGCCAGAGTCAATTATGACTCATAGCAACTCTGATTGACTTTCCAAAGCTGTAAATCTTTACACAAGCAGACAGCCTCATTTTTTTTTTTTTTTTCCTTTGGAGAGGCTGGTGGGTTTAGAACCACCAACCTTCTGATTAGCAGCCAAATACCTTAACCACTAGATCACCAGAGCTCCCTGAACCAACCCCTACTCACAACAAATTCATCATCACCATCACCTTCATTTGCAGCTTTTAAATTAGTGAAAAGTCAATTCCATTACTAGGAATATATCCTAAAGAGGTGAGAGACAGGAAACGAGCAGACATATGCACAGCTACGTTCATCGCAGCACAATTCACTGTAGCAAAGAGATGGAAACAACCTAAATGCCCTCAACAGATGAATGGATAACCAAATTATGGTACATTCACACAGTGGAATACTATGCTATATTAAAGAAAAATGAAGAATAATACATGAGTCATCTCACAAAGTGGATGAATCTGGAGGACATTATGCTGAATCTGGAGGACATTATGCTGAATGAAATAAGTCAATCACAGAAGGACAAATATTATATGAGCCCATTATTGTAAAAAGTCAAGGAAGGGTTTCCTTAGGGAAGGAAACTCATGTTGTAGGTTACTGGGGATGGGAGGGAAAGGGAAGGAAAATTTTCAGATTAGTTGGGGGGCACATGTTGATTTGAGTAAGCAGACAGATGGTATGGAAAGAGTCTGTGATCAGCGAGATAACATTGGAGAAAAGGACTCCAAAATGTGCACATAAGATATAGACAAAAGAAGCAAATACTAGTATATGCACAATACTGCATTACCACTAATACCAAACACCACGCTATAGATAAATGCATAGACAACTGAGAAGATCAGCTGGGGGTTGGCGAGCAGGATTGTGCCCTAGACCAATGATAGATTTAGCTGAAGATAATCTATCATAGATACTAGTGATACAAAATAACCACAATCATTACAGAAGCAATAGAAGACGGAGTAACCCCTCATACACAACTGAACACCTTGGGAAAGAGAACCACCAGGCCTGCTGACTCAGGACCACAGTATTGGGGGCACTATGCTCAACTGGCACAACATAGTACATAAAAATGTTGTTCCACAACCTACTTTGGTGAGTAGCAATTGGGGACTTAAAAGTTTTCGAATGGTCATCTAAGATGCAGCTAATGGTCTCCTTTCATCTGAAGCAAAGGAGAATGAAGAAAACCAAGGGTGTTTGGAAACAACTGGTTCAAGGATATGATGGACCTCAAGTCCAGAAGAACTATATAGTGCCCAGCTACCAATGCCAACCGCTTGGGAAGGGATCGAAACTGGAGATCCTGGATAGAATGGGAGGAAAAATGTGGAACAAAATTCAAACACACAGTAATGACCAGAATTACTGGTTGGATGGAGGCTGCTGGGACCCCCAAGACTATGGCACTGGAATACCCTTCAGGTCCGAGATAGGACACACTGCCAAGGATTGGTTCTCAGCCCAACAGTAGAAAGACTTACACGCAGAACAGCCAACCCAGGATGATGTACCCACCTACTCTATGGAGTTACACCCCTTGGAGCAATTGGCCATGGGGCACCAGAGGAGCAGCGTGAACGCAGGGAAAGCTGGACAGAGAAGTGCATAGTTAAGAAGGGCATGGGATGGGGGTCATGGGGAATGGAGAATGGATTAGGGTTGGGGATGGGAATCGGGGCATGAAATCAAATGTACATGAACTTTTTTTAAAAAATATTTTATTGTAATTTAGGTGAAAGTTTACAGAGCAAATTCACTTTCCATACAGCAGCTCACATACTCTTTGTCTCATGACATTGACTGCGGTTTCCCACAATGCAACAGCTCCCCTCCCACTTCCTCCCCATAGTTACCTCTTCCCTGTGTCCTTCCCTCCCATGCACTCCTGCCCCCTGAGCTGTCTCCCTGTGCATAAACAGCCCTTCTTTCTCCCATGATTGATCTCTCCAAGGAGTGTATCTATGTAATGTAAATGTTCACCTCACATGCCTGTCTTTTGTTTGGCTGAAAGCCACAGAAGTGAGCACAATTCCAGACCTGAAGGGCAGCTAGGGGCCATAGTCTCAGAGGTTCCACTAGGCTCTACCAGACCAGCAAACCTGGTTCTTTTTTTTTTTTTTTTTAATGATTTTGAGTTTTGTTCCAGATTGTTCTCCCACCCTATCCAGGATCTCTTATATAGATCCTCCTCCAAGTGGTTGACAGCGGTCGCTGGGCACCATCTAGTTCTGCTGTTCTCATAGTCATATAGGCTGAGGATCGCATGGTATACCAATCCCTTGGACTAATTGTTTCCAGGTGTCTTTGGTTTTCTTCACTCTTCTTTGTTCTGGATGAGGAGACACCCACTGTTGCATCTAGATGGCTGCTTGCAAGCTTTTAAGATCCTAGTCGCTACTCACCAAAGTAGGATGTAGAACAATGTTTTGTGTATTATGTTATGCCAATTGAGCTTGATGTCCCCTGTGACTATGGTCCCAAGCCCACAAGTCCAACCATTCACTCCTTCTGGGTAGCTGGCTGTGGCCAAGAAGTGACTACAACCTTGTCCCTTGTCGGCTGTACTATATACCTGGGAATTCTTACAGAACATACAAATACACTTGTAGAAACATTGCCTGCCAACTCTATACATGGCCTAGGGCACACCCTCCCCCCCCCATATACATACCTAAAAGTTCAGCTTTTCCACCCATCTATTCATGTTTGCCCTCACTGACAACACAGGACTGTATGTGCAAAAGGGTTCATGTTTGTTGTCTGTACCTCCCATGCACTCTGTCTTCTTCTTCCTCAATGCCATCGTGTTGATCACTCACATTTCGTACATTGCCCTTTTCTTCATCCAAATCAATATTAGTCCCTACCTATAACAGTGTTCCTTCCCCATTCCTCCTCTCCAGTAACCAACAAAGAAAATTTCCTTCCATATATAAACCTTTCCTTGACTTTTTTTACAGTAATGGACTAATATAATATCTGTCCTTCTGTGATTGCTCTATTTCACTCAGCATAATGTCCTCCAAGTTCATCCATGTTATGCAGTGTTCTGCCAATTCTACATTATTCTTTAGGGTCACATAGCAAATGTACATGAGTTGTTGAATGTAAGACACATTTTGCTCTGTATATTTGCACCCAAAGCAAAATAAATAAATAAATAAAAAGTTTTGGGTCTTTTCTTGCCCTAAAGTAATGTTAAATAACTGTGTGTACTTGTTTCAACTGACATACAATTTCTTAAAGGCACAGTTAAAAACAGATCTCATTTGTAAACCAGGGACTGCCTGTGTAGGAAACAACGTAGCATGCACAGCCGTAACATGCATTAAAAGAAAACCAAAAAAGAAACCACTGCCATCCAGTCAATGCTGATTCATAGCAAACCTTTAGGACAGAGAAGAACTGCCCCATGGGGTTTCCAAGTAGATATTCAGTGAAAGAGACCTCATCATCTTTCCCCTAAAGAGCAGCTGGTAGGTTCAAATAACAGACCTTCTGGTTAGCAGCTGAATGCTTCAACCACTATACCACCAGAGCTTCTGTAGCATAATATATGTCTCCAGAAACCCAGGCACAGCTTCCAATGTTCCCCTCGTTTAATCTTCAAGACATTCATAATCTCGAGGCGGGGCAAGATGGCGGACTAGGCAGAAGGATTGCACAGACCCTCTTCAACAAAGAAAAGGGAAACCAATTAACACAGACAC
>NW_006921757.1:4308198-4318048 GCF_000298275.1 Orycteropus afer afer | reverse complement strand
TAGACAGCCTTGCTGCTGTTGTTGTTAGGTGCCGTCAAGTCAGCTCTGACTCACTGCGACCCTATGAACAATAGAACAAAACAGTGTCCAGTCCTGCGCCAGCCTCACGATATTTCCTATACCTGAGACTCTCATTGTAGCCACTTTGTCAATCCATCTCGTTGAGGATCTTTCCCTTTTTCAATGACCCTCCAGTTTACCAAGCATGATATCCTTTTCTAGGAAATGATCTCTTCTGACAACATGAGCAAAATAGGTGAGACAAATTTTGGCCATTCTTATTTCCAAGGAGCATTCTGGCTGCCCTTCTTCCAACACCAATTTGTTAGTTCTTCTGGCAGTCCATGGTACTTTCAGTATTCTCCAACAGCACAACTCAAAAATGTCAACTCTTCCTCAGTCTTCCTTATTCACTGTCTAGCTTTCACAGGCATATGAGGCTATTGGCTTGAGTTGGGGGCACATTATACTTCAAAGACACATCTTTGCTCTTCAGCACTTCAAAGAAATCTTTTGTATTTGCCCAGGAGCTCTGGTGGTGTAATGCCTAAGGCATCTGACTGCTAACCAGAAGGCTGGTGGTTCAAACCCACCTACCACTCTGCAGAAGGAAAATGAGGCAAGCTACTTCTGTATTGATACCACCTCGATATCAATACTTCACCAAGGAAGAATCGCTATGAGTCAGATTCGACTCAGTGGTAGTGAGTTTAGTTTGTATTTGCCCAGTGTAATACATCCTGTGATGTCTTGATTGCTGCTTCCATTGGTGTTCATTGTGGAACCAAGTAATATGAAATCTTCAACAACTTCAATCTTTTCTCCATTTGTCATGATGCTGCTTATTGGTCCTGTTGTGAAGAGTTTTGTTTTATTTATGTTGAGGTGTAATCCATATCACAGACTATAGTCTTTAATTTTCAACACTAAGTCTTCAAGCCATCTTCACTTTCAGCAAGCAAGGTTGTGCATCTACATAACACAGGTTGTTAATGAGTCTTCCTCCAATTCTGATGCCATGTTCTCCTTCATGTAGTCTAGCTTCTAGGATTATTTGCTCAGCATACAGATTGAATAAGTATGGTGTAAGGATACAACCCTAATGCACTCTCTTCTTGATTTTAAATCACACAGTATCACCTTGTTCTGTCTGAATGACAGCCTCCTGGTCTACAGACTGGTTCCTCACGAGCACAATTAATTATCCATAATTTGTTATGATCCACAGAGTTGAATGCTTTTGGATAGTCAATAAAATATAGGTAAACACCTTTCTGCTATTCTTTGCTTTCAGTCAAGATCCATTTGACATCAGCAATAATATCACTTGTTCTACATTCTCTTCTGAACCAAGCTTGCATTTCTGGAAGTTCCCTGTCAACAGTCTGCTACAATCATTTTTTAAATTTCTTCAGCAAAATTTTACTTGTGTGTGATATTAAGGATATTGTTCAGTAATTCCCACATTGTGTCAGATCACTTTTCTTTGGGATGGGTACTGTGGTGTAGTAAATTACTTAGTGTGGCTTTTCTAGCCATAAGTCTTTGTAAACCCTGTGGTGGAATTTGCTGTGAGCAACTGAGGAGCTCCTGATTATAAAAGTTATCCACCTGGGGTATTTCTGTTGGGCGCAACACAAAGCAATGCTCTGGGAGGTTCCTGTTCTCTCTCAGGTGCTTAGAATTCTAATGTTATGATTGGTTAGTTTGGCCACTTGCCAAGCTCAAAAGACGGCCTCCTAGAGGCAGAAGAAGTCTCTCTCAGACTGCTGGCTGAGGAAGGACACACCCCTGAGAGACACGTGCTGCTGGGAAGAAGACACAAAAGACACACATTGCTGAGAGAGACACCAAGAGACAGGCACTGCTGGGAGAGAGACTGTGAGAGACTATTGGCTGATGGCGGGCTGGGAGAGAGACTAAGCTTCTTCCTGAACTTGAATTGTAGCCTGGTGCTTCCCTAATAAACTCCATAATCTGTGAGTTCTGTGGCCACTGCAGTGAATTATCATACCAAGGAGAGAGGTGGTGAGTGCTTTGGGAGGAATGGTTGGTGAAAGGCCTGGAGGGAGGCAGCATGTCTGGCCTTGCAGGAATAGGCCTTGGGCTATTGATGGTGATTCTGTCTTCCTCTTGTGGGGTTAGAGGAGGTCAGGAGATGTGGCCTCCCTGCCCTTTTTGCAGGTACAAATATGGATCTCTTACAGTTAGTTGGCCAGGTAGCTGTCTTCCAAATTTCTTAGCATAGATGAGTAAGTGTCCACAGCACAACATCCATTTGTCGAAACATCTCACTGGGTATTCTGTCAATTCCTGGAGCCTTGTTCTTTGCCAATTCCTTCAGAGCAGCATCCACTTCATCCTTCAATACCATTTGTTCTTGATCATATGACACCTCCTGAAATATGTGAGTATCAGCCTTTTTTTTTTTTGTACAGTGACTGTGTATTCCTTCCATCTTCTTTTGATTCTTCCTGCATCATTCAATATTTTACCCAGAGAATCTTTCAATATTACAACTCAAGGCTTGAATTTTTCCTTCAATTCTTTCAGCTTGAGAAATGCCAAGCGTGTCCTTCTGTTTTGGTTTTCTAACCAGGTCTTTGAACCTTTCATTATAATAATTGACTTTGTCTTCTCAAGCTGCCCTTTAAAATCTTCCGTTCAGCTCTTTTATCTTGTCATTTCTTCCATTTGCTTTAGCTATTCTCTGTTCAAAAGCAAGTTTCAGAGTCTCTTCTGATATCCATTTTGGTCTTTTCTTCCTTTCCTGTCTTTCAAATGATCTTTTATTTTTTTCATGTATGATATTCTTGATGTCATCACACAGTTCATCAGGTTTTTGGTCATTGGTGTTCAATGCATCAAATCTGTTCTTCAGATAGTCTCTAAATTCAGGTGAGATATAATGAAAGTCATATTGTAGCTCTCATGGACTTGGTTTAATTTTCTTCAGCTTCAACTTGAACTTGCATATGAGCAATTGATAGTTTGTTCCACAGTCAGCTCCTGGACTTGTTTTGGCTGAAAGTTTTGATCTTCTTCATTGACTCTTTCCACAGATGTGATACATCTGATTCCTGTGTATTCTATCACGCAATGTCCACATGTATATCTACCATTTATGTTGTTGAAAAAAGGTATTTACAACAAATAAGCCACTGGTCTTGAAAAATTCTATCATGCAATCTCCAGTGTCATTTCTGTCTTGAAGGCCATGTTTTCCAACTACCAGTGATTCTTTGTTTCCAACTTTTGCATTCCAATCATCGTAATAATCAATACATCTTGATTGCATGTTTGGTCAATTTCAGACTGCAGAATTTGGTAAAAATCTTCAATTTCCTTGGCTTTGGCTTTGGTGGTTGATGCGTAATTTGAAAAATAGTAGTATTAACTGATCTTCCTTGTAGGCATATGGATATTATCCTATCACTGACATTATTGTACTTCAGGATAGATCTTGAAGCATTTTTTTTGTGTGTGTGACAATGAATGCCATGCCATTATTCTTCTATTTGCCATTCCTGGCATAGTAGATCATATGGTTGTCTGATTCAAAATGGCCAAAACCAGTCCATTTCAGCTCACTAGTGCCTAGGATATCGATCTTTATCCATTCCATTTCATATATGACAACTTTCAATTTTCCTGGATTCCTACTTTGTAGATTCCATGCTCTGATTAGAAATGGATGTTTGCAGCTGTCTCTTCCCATTTTGAATCATGCCACATAAGCAAATGGAGGTACCAAAAGCTTTACTCCATCCACATGATTAACATCGACTCTACTTTGAGGTAGCTCTTCCCCAGTCGTATATTGACTGCCTTCTGACCTGAGGGGCTCATCTTCCAGCATTATATCAGAAATTGTTTCAGGGCTATTTATTAAGTTTTCCAGTGCTACATCAGACAGTGTTTCACTGCTATTCATAAGTTTTTAACTGCCCAAATCTTTGAGAAGTGGATGCCCTTTCCTTCTTCCAAGTCTGTCTTAGTCTTGAAACTCTGCTGAAACCTGTCCACCATGGGTGACTCTGCTGGTATTTGCAATACTGTTGGTGTACCCTCTAGCCTCACAGCAACACACAAGGCACCACAGTACAATAAACTGACAGACAAGTAGTGGGTAGAAAACTTTAGCTCAAGGAAATAACTACTTCTAGAGCTACTTAGCTTTCACATCTAGCTAATTAGGAGGCCCAGGAGCCCTGGTAGTATAGTGGTTAAGGCAAATAGCTGCTAACCAGAAGGTCAGAGGTTTGAATCAAACAGCCACTCTGTGGAGGAAAGATGAAGAAGTCTGCTTCCATGAATATTTAGAGCCTTGGAAACCCAAAACGGGGGTGGGTGGGTGGGGCACTATGAATTGGAATTGCCTTGATGGCAGTGAGTTTGATTTGGTTTGAGTCAAGAGCCCAGTCAGATGCCAATGCCTGTGTCACTAGTCATGCACCTTATCACAAATATATGAACATCTCTTTTTCTTATGGAAATGTATCTCATCAATATGGATTCTTCATTATTTAGTAACAGTGGAAAAGCCTGACACACAGTCATCTTCTTTGATTTAGTATAAGTAAACTACCAAGGATCATTTTAATTGATGTTACAAGGGGAATAGGCCAAGAGTCAAAACTGGAGGAAAATTTCCAAAACCACTGCTAATTCTTCCTTCCTATCATTGCAAAAGAATCACTTGGGTAAGGGAATTTGAGGATATTGGAGAAAGGAAGATAGAATCTCCTCAAAGAAGAAAGGAAAACTGTCCCTCATGGGACTAATTCCCAGGGCAAGGCACTGAATTGTCAGAGCACATGCTTTGTTTCAGAGAACGAGTAACATAAAATCAACCAGTTTTCATCTTATCGCTAGCTATGATCAGGGCATAGAGGCAATCAGGAAAGGTGTTTAGCTTCTTATTGTAAGTAATTAGAATTTTTGATGGGAAACAACAAAAAAACATATGCTCATAAATGGATATGAAACTTTAGTTACTCTAACTTCCTTTCAGAGAAGTTCAACTACTGCTCATGTTGATAGTTGTTCAAGAAGGTCAGGGGATTATCGTAGGACCTAACAAAACATCAAAGACTCTATTTGTTAATTCATAGACCACATTTTCTAATTACTTGTGGAGTCTGCCATTTTTCTTTTGAGTCTCCATATATGTATCAACTGTATCTTGAGATTCTCTAATCTCCAAGTTTACAAGGTATGTTTTCCTCGACCATAAAATGAAATACTTAGAACTCTATTAGATGTTTAATAATTTATATATATATATATATATATATATATATATATATATATATAGTATTATTCAAAATTCTAAGTGGCATCTGTTTTTATTTGATGATAATATTTCTCCTTTGAATATAACACTGATTTTTTTTTTAATTTTCAAATGACATTGTCTTGCTTTTTAAAATATACTGAACATCAGTAAATCATGACATTCTACAAGTACTGCACAAAATGACACCTATCAAAAGTAAGAAATACTGACTACAATCCTCCTAAGAAGCAAATGAGAATTTCCCATTTGCAGGTCAGTGGGAAGAGTACATAATACAGCTTTGTGTTTTATAGTCTGACTACATGTAAAACATCAGTTGTCGTCTTCAGGGCAACTCCACCGAGAAAGAACAGCAATGCCTTGCTGACAACCCCATCTTGTAAGAATATCCCTGGTTATTTCCAATTGTTTATAGGCATCATTTAAGGGAGAGCAGCTGTGGTTTCACTTGTGCTTTCCACCTGTCATTCTGTAATTGCCTCTGAATTAACATTCTCTAAAAGGAAGCAAAGATTCTTAAGAGATGTATCTGGGCCCAAATTAGCCAGAGAGGTGCATAAACCTGCCCATTTCCAATTAAAAAGAGAGCCATAGAGGAACGATCCTCTGCTCTTGGCAGATGGTGACAGACTTTCATCAGTTACTCAGTCTGCCTTGCCATAATCCTACGGGGGGGGAGAAAGTAGCATCTACTGGTTAGATTTAGAATATTTAAATTATGACACCTTTTAAGCAAAGGCCAAAATTATCATCAGAAGAAAACGGATTAACTATGTGATCCATTATGTAACCAAACACCAAAAGGCAAAACGTTGCCTTTAGAATTTCAAATGAAATAAAGAAACTGTAAGATTTAGGTTTCATTTCCCAAAATTATCCAATAAACTCATTAAGCCTTTTGAGGAGGGGAAAAAGTATAAATAGAAAGTCTGACTAGCAATAATTACAGCTTTACACATACACTTAATTGGAATGAAACTCTTAAATCAACCATCATAAAGTAGTATGATTTAAGAATTTCTTTTCCATTAAATGTGCATTTTAGGCTTTCATATTAAGTGTGAACATTAAAGCTCAGCTAAATGTTATGATTTAACATAAGAATTGAAACAGAAAAAAGAAAAGAAAATATAAATAAATAAAGGCCAAGTCCTGAGGAGAATGTTCTTGCTTCTGCTTTGATTCCTCAGGCAGGTAGTTAGAAAACACCCCTTCTCAGTGGCTCTCATTCCTACTCTGTCATACAGGGTGTGGTGGCGAAGTTTGTGTGTCAACTTGGCTGGGCCTGGTTGAGTGGCTGGGTAAGCTAAAAGTAGTTATTCCCCATGGTGAGATTGGTAATTAACTCCATGGTGGAATCTATTGGAGCAGCTGAGTAACTGCTTTGGGTATATGGTCTGCTTCTTGTATATAAGAAACAGCTTTGGGAATGGTCTCCAGCTTATGGCATGCTTGAACCCTGAACGTAGTGGTGTGGTTGTTTAGCAGCCTGCCATGCTCTGCTGACCTTGGGACTTCCAATGGACTTGAGTTAATGGCCTGCTGTGCGGTTTGGTAACATCGGGACTGTGCCTTTTAACTTGTCAACCTTGGGCTTTTCAGTCTCGGCAGCCAGCAGCTGTCTGAGTGAAGAAAAGCCTCTAGCTCCAGTGGGCCAGGAGGAGGAGGCAGAACCAAACCCTAGGCTGAAGGGCTTTCACCCAGCCCCTGGAGCCTGGCACTTTGAACTTGGATTTAAAACCTCTAAACTGTAAGAGAATACACTGCTGCTTTTAAAAGCTATCCCATTTGTGGTGTATTCTTGTCAGAGCAGCACTAGGTAACCAGAACATAGGATCACTATGAGCCAGCATTGACTCAACAGCACACCAACAACCCAGTAAAGAAAAAGTCTTGTCCATGTATTTTAACTGAAACTCATCAGAACATTTCTAATGCAAAGTAACTTCCCTAGACAAATCTATAAATGTTCTCAGCCTGTATTTCCAATTCCTGTTGCCTACATTCTACAGTCTAGAACTAAGATGTTAATCAATTACAGAATTGATATCCTGTAACAACTAGATCCTATCTTTCCTTTGACCCTTTATTTTTTCACTTTCTCAGTGAAATTGACAAATGGCAATTACTTGTCATTCAGCCAAATGAATAGTTTTCCAGAGCTCACTGAATTCTCTCTGGTTGTGGCTGTTAGGTGCCACCAAGTTGGTTCCAACTCATTGTGAACTTATGTCCAACAGAACGAAAACACTGCCCAGTCCTGCACCATCCTCACAATCATTGCTGCGTTTGAGACCATTGTTGCAGTCACTGTATCAATCCATTACCAGGCATGATGTCCTTTTCCAGGGACTGGTCCATCCTGATAACATGTGCAAAGTACATGAGACAAAGTTTTACCATCCTTGCTTCTAAAGATATATTCTGGCTGTACTTCTTCTAAGACAACTTTGTTTGTTCTTCTGGCAGTTCATATGCATTCAATATTCTTCAGCAACACCGTAATTCAAATGCATCAATTCATTTCCAGTCTTGCTCAGTCAAGAAATTAAACCATACACTGCACTGGGCAAATCTGCTGCAACAGACCTCTATAAAGTGTTAAAAACCAAAGATGTCACTTGACCCAAGCCATGGTAATTTCAGTTGCCTTATATGCAAAGAGTCCCTGGTCATTCTCTTTATATGTTCTCCTTGGACATTTGACATGGTAAGTTCAACTACCTTTTTTATATAGAAGATTTTTTTAATTCTTCCTGTGTATTCAACAAGTATCCAACATCAGCCAAACCTGTGACAATTTCTACAGAGGGGCTGCTCTATGTAACATTCCCATTTTCATGAATAGCACTTTAAGTCTCTCAGGTTTGAAGATAGAGGATGCTCAAATTTACTTTTAAACATGGGTCTATTACACAAATAAAACATTCTTGCATATCTTCCATTCCCATGTCATTTTGGTCTGCTAAGATGAATACAGAATGATTCATCTAATAATGAGGAAAAAGACTCTAGTAGTCAGGCTTAATAAATCTCACATTTTAATAGGTTTAAATAAGTGTCATGGGAAGTCAGGCTAGCAGATGATCAATTAAGACTTAGCATATCAAGTGAGGCTTTTTAGTGAATAAAGCATTTCAGTTAAGTTTATGAAAATTAAATAAAATTTCAACTGGCAAAGGAAGAACAAACATTTCAGTAGGGAGTGTAGCTTGAGCAAAGTTCAAACCAAAAACGAAACCCAATACCTTCAAGTCAACTCTGACTACCAGTGACCCTTTAGGACAGATTATAACTGGCCCATAGGGTTTTCAAGGTTGGAGTCACTGTATCAATCCATTACCAAGCATGATGTCTTTACAAAAGCAGACTGCCACATCTTTTTCCTGCAGAGCAGCTACTGGGTTCTAACTGCTGACCTTTCAGTTACCAGGTGAGAACTTCAATGTGCCTCCAGGGCTTCTTGAGCAAAGACTCAAACCAAAGGAAACCTTCTGCCATCAAGTTGATTCCTATTCATAGAGATCCCACAGGACAGAAAAGAACTGCCACACAGGGTTTCCAAGGGTGTCAATCTTTATGGAAGCAGACTGTCACATCCTTTGCTCGCAGAGCTTCTGGTGGATTCAAACCTCTACCTAGCTTTCTGTTAGCAGCCAAGCACTTTAACCACTTTGCCACCAAGGCTCATGAGCAAATCTCAGGAAGGTGGAAACAGCTGATATTTATTGGATGAAGTAAGCAGCCGTTGATCGAGAGGCATTAAGAGAAAATGAGAGTAGACATGGAATAGATTGGAAACAGCCTTGAATTCCAAGCTAAGGAACTGGACCTTATTAAATAGTCATGGTCTTCTAAGACAGAGATGTGCTATAATACCTTTTCTAATGATACCTTTGGCAGTACTATGGATTATTAATGTAAGTGTGTAAAACTGGCATCAGAAAAAATACGTTATAACAGTCTGGAAATAAAGTGATGATATCATAAGATGTTGTTGTGTTGTTAGGTGCCATCAAGTCAGCTTCAACTCACAGTACAACAAAATACTGCCCAGTCTTGTGCCATCCTCACAATCCTTGCTATGCCCATCATTACAGTCACTGTATCAATCTATCTTCATAAGATGTAGGAATGGGAAAAATTGGTTCATATATGAAAGACATTTTAAATAAAGGATATTAATATTTTCAATAAATTTAGTTAGAGGAGTAAAGGAAAGGAAGAATAAAAATAACTTTGGATGTTCCAGTTGGTTCATTTGGCTCAATGATGAAAAGGTGGCAAACATTACAAACTCAGGAGAAATAACTGTGACATGGAAGAATGGATGTTGTTTTAGAAATTTTTGAATGTTAAGTAACTCTGAAATATTCAGTATAAATTTTTTTTTTAATAATTACTTTTTTTTTTAAATTGTGATTTGGGTGAAGATTTACAGAGCAAATTCACTTTCCATACAGCAGTTCACATACACTTTGTCTCATGTCACTGACCACAGTTTACCACATTGCAACAGCTCTCTTCCCACTTCCTCCCCACAGTTACCTC
>NW_006921757.1:4307076-4307649 GCF_000298275.1 Orycteropus afer afer | reverse complement strand
GCCAAAGTAGGAGGTGGAACAATGTTTTGTATAGTATGTTATGCCAGTTGAGCTTGATGTCCGCTGAGACTATGGTCCCAAGCCTGCAGGTTCAACCTCTCGGTCCCTTTGGGTAGCTGGCTGTGACCAAGCAGTGGCCACAACCTTGCCCCTTGTCAGCTCTAATATACACCTGGGAATTCTGATCATTCACATAAACTTATAGGACCATTGTCTGCCAACCCTATGTATGTTCTTGGATACACTCCCCCTTTCATAGACATACCTAATCATTTAGCCTGTCCACCCATCTATTCATCCATATACCCATGTTTGCCTTCACTGACAACACAGTGCTGTATGTGCAAAAGGGTTCATATTTGTTGTCTGTACCTCCCATGTACCTATGTCTTTCTCTTCCTCAATGCTGCCATATTGTCACTCACATTTGGTACATTGCCCTTCTCTTCACCCAAATCAATACTTATCTCTATCTATCTAATAGCCTTCCTCTCCTCCCCTCCCCTCCCACCCTGGTAACCAAAAACGAAAATTTCCTTCTATAGATAAACCTTTCCTTAACTTTTACAATAA
>NW_006921757.1:4287503-4300873 GCF_000298275.1 Orycteropus afer afer | reverse complement strand
TGAAGAGGGTCTGTGCAGCCTTTCTGCCTAGTCCGCCATCTTGCTGGAACTCTCAGTATGATTTTTAAAAGTAAAATTTGGATAAAAAGTTCTTTGCTGGTATCATGCATTGAATTGTGTCCCCAAAAAATATGTATCAACTCGGCTGGGTCATGATTCTCAGTGATTTGGCAGTATGTAATCATATAATGTGAGGTTATGTAATGATTCCCCATGAAGTGATCTGATGTGACAAGCCAAGCAGTTGTAAGCATTAGGGTGGGATGCAACACCCTTAATCACATCACAGCCTTGATCTGAGGTAAGATGAGTTCCCCTGAGGTGTAGCCTGCAACACTTTTACCTTTACAAGAGATAAAAGGAGAGTGGGTGGGGGTGGGGCTATTACTACAAAAGAAGAGCTGGGGTAGAGCATATCCTTTGGACTCAGGGTTCTTGTGCTAGGATCCTCAAAGGACCAAGAGATACAGAGAGAGGAAGCCTTCCCCTAGAGTCTGCTCTCTGAACACGGGACTTCTACCCTCTTGAACTATGAGAGAACAAATTTTTGTTTATTAAAGCTATCCACTTGTGGTATTTCTGTCACAGGAGCATTAGATAACTAAAACAGCTAGGTATAGAGATTTATGCTTCATTAACATTTGAAGTGATAAGATTGCCTAAATATGGAGTAGAAGTGAAAACAGGTGAGGCTAACACTATAAAAACAATAATACTTGAACACCAGCTGGAAGAAGAGGGACTTGTTGAGGAGACTAAGAAGTAGTGAGGCATCAGCAAGAAAGGAGTGTTAGAGAAGCCAAAGAAGAAACAGAGTTTCAAGACAGATGGAATGGGAACCATTTTAAGTGATACATGGAGGTGAAGACAGAGAAGTGGCCAATAAATCAGGCAATTGCTTGACTGCTGAATAACCTGATGATCGTTATTGGAAAAGAACATGAACGCACACACACATACATACTCACACACATACACATGGACATACTTCTGATGTATTAGCATATTGATCTTAAACATGAGCAAGGGAGCTGTCCAGAAAAACAAAAGACAATGGCATAAAAATATTTCACAGATTTTTAGATAGGATTTTTTTTAAAAAATGTTTTCACATCCTTGAGATTGCCTTTTACAATTCATGGCATTTTATAATTACTGTTGGTCTGGATTGAATTAGCCTTCTTCCAGAGACAATCTGCATTTTCTTATGCCAGTCACCTTGTGTTGGGGGGGTAGCCGGGGGGGTGGCTATCAACCTGAGACGATTTTAAATTAAACTTTCCGCTTAAGGTTTTTTCATATCCTTGTATCCCCTGGTAGTTTGAATGCATTGTGTGAGCACCGACATGCGATTTATTTTCTCAGCAGATAATACATTTCCCTCCTTCTTCCTAAAGCTTAGGCTGGGATTTCCAGAAATCCTTGATGCCAGTTTTTGGTTAGCATAAGCATTAAAGTTTGCTCTGGGTTTAACGTTTTGTTGACATAGCTACCCAGTTATGTGTGGGATCATCTATTATGCAGTGATTTCCACCTGCCAAAGAGGCAAGGAGGCTGCATCTTCTGACCTCTTCTAACCCCACAAGAGGAAAGACAGAGTCACCATCAGCAGCCCAAGTCCTATTCCTGCGAGGCCAGACATGCTGCCTCCCTCCAGCCCTTTCACTAACCCTTACACCAACTGTTCCTCCCACAGCACCCACCACCTCTCTGCTGGGTTTGATAATTCACTGCAGTGGCCACACAGAACTCACAGATTACGGGGTTTATTAGGGAAGCAACAGGCTACAATTCAAGTTCAGAAATGCAGTCAGTCTCTCGCAGCCAGGAGTCTCTCTCTTGGCAATGCATGTCTCTCGGATCTCTCCCTCAGCAGTGCATGTCTCTAGCGTCTCTCTCAGCAACTTCATGTCTGTCAGAAGCACGTTTCTCTCAGCAGTACATCTCAGCCAGCAGTCAGAGAGACTCTTGTCTCTAGAGAGGCTCCTTTTGAGCCTGGCAGAGTGGCCCAAAACAACCAATCCCAACATTAGAATTTTATACACGAGAGAGAGACCACTTCCCAGAAGATTGCTTCCTGCTGCTCCCAACAGAAATACCTCAGGTGGATAACTTTTATCAGGAGCTACTCAGATGCTCAAATTCCACCATGGAGTTTACAAAGACTTAAGGCTAGAAAAGCCACACTATATAATTTAGTACACTGAACCATCTGAATTTCCCTTTTTTTTGAACCAAACCCACTGCCATGAAGTGGATTCCAACTCATCATGGTCCTATAGGGCTGAGTAGAACTGCCTGATATGTTTCCAAGGCTGTAAATCCTTGCGGAAGCAGAAGCAGACTGCCTATCTTTGTCCTGCAGATGGGTGATGGGTTTGAACAATCAACCTTCTGATAAGCAGCTGATTGTTTTAACCACTGTGCCAACAGAGTGTCTTTTCTTCTTTTTTTAGTGGTCCATAAAATAATAGTGTCTTACAATAGATACTAATTTATAGTTGTTGAGAAGTGGCAAATGAAATGTTTTTTCTAGAGTCCAGAGATTCAAGTGCAATTGAATTTGCTAATGCAGTTTTGTTAGGTGCTGTTGAGGCACTTGCAATTCATAGGCAACCTATGCAAAACAGAATGAAACGCTGCCTGGTCTTGCACCACACTCTATTCACAATCATTGCTATGCTTAAGTTCATTTGCGCAGTCACTGTGTCAATCCATCTCATTGAGGATCTTCTTTTTTTTTTGCTGACCCTCTACTTCATCAAAGGAGCTCTGCTGGCACAGTGCCTAAGGCATTTGACTGCTAACCAGAAGGCTGGTGATTCAAACCCACCAGCTGCTCCGTGGAAGGAAGACTGGGCAATCTACTTCCGTAAAGATTTACCGACGCAGAAACCCAAAGGGAGTCACTAAGAGTCAGAATCAACCTGATGGCAGTGAGTTTGGTTTTGCTTTTTCTACTTTACCAGGCATGATATCTTTCTCCACAGACCGGTCCCTTTAGATGACATGACCAAGGTATGAAAGAGGAAGTCTTGTCATCCTTCCTTCTAAGGGGTATTCAAGCTATACTACTTACAAGACAGATTTGTTCCTTCTTTTGGCAGTCCATGGTATATTCAATATTCTTTGCCAACCTCATATTAAAATACATCAGTTTTTCTTTGGTCTTCCTTATTCATTGTCCAGCTTTCACACGCATAAGAGGATATTGAAAAGACAATGGTTTGGGGCAGGTGCACCTTAGTCTTCAAAGTGACATCTTTACTCTTTAACACTTAAAAAATGTCTTTTGCAACAGATTTGCCCAATGAAATACGCCAT
Source organism: Orycteropus afer afer (assembly GCF_000298275.1). Classification (NCBI taxonomy): domain Eukaryota; kingdom Metazoa; phylum Chordata; class Mammalia; order Tubulidentata; family Orycteropodidae; genus Orycteropus; species Orycteropus afer. The sequence continues at coordinate 4,297,549 of NW_006921757.1, read as the reverse complement.
TTCATTTCTTGACTTCTGCTTCTATGGACACTGACTATGAATCCAAGTGAAATGAAATCCTTGACAATTTCAGTCTTTCAAACTTAAATCTCCATGTATCATGATGTGGATTACTGGTTCACTTGTGAGGGTTTTTGTTTTCCTTATGTTGAGGTGTAATCCATACTGCAGGGTGTGGCCTTTGAGCTTAATTAGTAAGAGCTTCAAGACCTCTTCACTTACAGCAAGCAAGGTTGCGTCATCCACATATCACAGGTTGATAATGAGTCTTCCTCCAATCCTGATGCCTCATTCTTCTACGTTTAGTCCAGCTTCTCAGATTATTTGAATAAATATGGTGAAAACATGTAACCCTGACACACATCTTTCCTGATTTTAAACCACAAAGTATCCACTTATTCTGTTGAAACTACCACTTCTTGGTCTTTGTACAGATTCCACATGAGCACAATTACGTTCTGGAATTCCCATTCTTTGTAATGGTATCTATAATGTTTTATGATGCACACAGTTGAATCCCTTAGCATAGTCGATAAAACACAGGTAAACACCTTCCTGGTATTCTCTTCTTTCATCCAAGAGCCATCTGACGTAAGCAGTGATATCCTTCATTGCAACTCATCTTTTGAATCCAGCTCGAATTTCTGGTGTTCCCTAAGCGCTGCTGCAAATGTTTTCGACTTATTTTCAGCAAAATTTTACTTGAGTATGATATTAATAATATTGTTCTATAATTTCCACATTCTGTTGAATCATTTGTCTTTGACGGGCACAAATATCGATCTCTTCCAATCGGTTGGCCAGGTAGCTGTTTTTCAAATTTGGCATAAACGAGTGAGTGCATCCATTGTTGTATCCATTTATTGGAAAATCTGTAGTGGTAGTCCATCAAGTGCTGGAGCCTTCTTATTCACCGATGACTTCAGTGCAGCTGGGACTTTTCCTTCAATACCACTGGTTTGCAATTATATGCTACCTCCTGAAATGACTGAACATTGATCAATTCTTTTTGGTGCAGTGATTCCGTGTACTCCTTCCATCTTCTTTTGAAGCATCCTTCATTCTCAGCATTTTGCTCATAGAATCCTTCAGCATTGCAGCTCGAGGCTTACATTTTTGTTCCATTCTTTCAGCTTGAGAAATGTCGATCGCGTTCTTCCCTTTTGATGTGCTAAACAATGAGCTCCTCCAGCACTGCATCCATTTGTTGAAATATCCCAGTGGGAATTCCATCAGTTCCTGAAGACTTTTTTTTTTTTTTTTTTTTAACTAATTCCTTCAGTGCAACTTGGAATTCTTCCTTCAATATCACTGGTTGTTTGATCATTATTATCTTGATCCTATTACGAGTTGGGCACTCGTATGATTACAGCTTTCAGTATCGATTTTGCCTGAACATGAATAAAATAGAAATCTTCAGAACTGGACTGATAAACTACATTGTAATAAATGGAGGAAATAAAACGAAGTTGCCAATGATTTCACTCTACTTGGATCAACAATCAGTTTCCATGGAAGCAGCAGTCAAGATATCAAATAATCAAATAATATATTGCTTTGGGCAAGTCTGCTGCAAAAGACTGCTTTAAGGTTTTGAAAAGTGAAGATATCACTTTGATGACTAATGTGCTCCTGACCGAAGCCATGGTATTCTGAATCATCTCATCTGCATGCGAAGGATGTACAATGGAAAAAGGAATACAAAAGAAGAATTCATGCATTTGAACTGTGGTACTGGCAAAGATTATCAAATATACTATAGACTGCCAGAACAAATGACTCAGTCTTGAAAGAAAAACAATCAGAATCCTCTTGAAAAAGAATAATGAGATTTCAGCTGGCTTACTTTGGACACGTCATCAGGAAAGACTAGTAGAGAAAGACATGATGTTTGGTTAAGTAAGTAGAGAGTCAGCAAAATGAGGGAATCCCTTAGTGAGATGCACTGACCTCACAAGCGCAATGGATGCAGACTCTATTGCGAGGATGGTACGGGACTGAACAACATTTCATCCTGTTACACGTAAAATCACCATCACTTGGACCTGACCTACTGGCAACTAATAACAACAACAAAAATAAATATGATTGCTACCATGGATACACAGAAATATACATGCATTTTGTATACATGTACATTTGTATATATGTGTATGTGCATGTGTGTGAATTTCTATACCTCCATCTATCTGTATGCATGTTCATGAAAAAGATAAATAGATAGAATTCACATTATAAATATTTAAATGTGTATTTCTGTATGTATATATATCAAGATAGACTTACACATATACCAATCAACAACTCAAAAGTGTTAGGAAGAGAATACCTAATCATAAATACCTGTATAAACTGATTCAGAAGTCATTCTCTTCAGAGTACTGCTAGAAGGACTTGCCTCTTGGGGGTATCAAATTTTTGGATAAACAGAGAATTTTCAAATATAATTATTAGTTAAAACAGGTAAGGACAAAGAAATCAGACAACATTTGGATTTTTTTCCTGTTCCAGGGAAACAACTTGTCTTTGAAGACAGTGCCCTTCCTAAGATGGATTACTTCATTTGGCTTTGCCTGTAGTCTTCAAGGGCAGCCACAATGAAGGGCTTAAAAAAAAAAAAAAAAACAAGTGTTGGAAAGTTTAAAAAAATAAAAAAGTAAAGAATAAGAATGCCAAAGCATCTATGATAGAAAAACAATAATGAAGTAGGAATTCAATGTCTGTTTTAGAAAATATTTATGTAACACTTCCCCTTCTCAGTTCAATGAACGTCATGGAGTATTTCTGTTTTTTTTTTGTTTTGTTTTGTTTTGTTTTTTAAATATATTAAGATAATGTGCATAAGCTATGTAAGTAGGGAAGACGCTGGCTACTTTTATTTTTTTCCTTCAATTTGCTGGAACCAGTAGACATCACTGGGATGAGGGTGCATGTATCAGCATTCCCTATGGAAGCTTTACAAATCTATCAGTTCTTGGACCCTACCCTAGGCCTACTGAATCAGGATCTTCAGGAGGTATGATCAAGACAGTATATTTGAAAAAACAAACAGAGGTCCTCAGATTTGTCTGATGAATAACTCAAAGTAACAACAACCAGTATTGTTGTCAACAATTTTAAAGACTTCTTAAGCTAGCCAATTATAAATAATGTAGAAATGAAGTAGAAAAAGAATAAATGATTTTAGAAAACTTTAAAGAAATGAATTAGACCATGTTTAGGTTTTTGTAACTAGAGGCCAGCCATTTATTTTTAAAACCAACATAATGCAGGTCTTTGATTTAAATTTTCGAATATTCTATCATTTGAATAGCTATAGAAAACAGTTTACTCTTTATTATTTTTCTCCTTTAGTTAAAAAATACTCCAGTTCTCTTCCATCCCACCCAAATTCACTATCAAATTCAAACAATTTTCCACCACACATTATAAATACATATTTATAATGTTTTTATTAATAAAATATGGCTGGTGTCTGGAACATAGAAAGTGATCAATAATGATTTGTTTTTTGTCAGTATTCATCAATTTGTAATTATCTAAGTTGCAAAAAGTAAGTGAATCAGGAAAAGGATATTATGAGAAAAATGATGTGCTCAGAGAGATAGTTTTGAATTAAAATGTGACAAGAATGTGCACTAGATATATATGATTTGCTCAGTAAATGTTACTTAAAATAAATATCATCAAATCTTAAATGAATAAATTATAATCTTCATATGTAGTATCTTTGAGCAGGGTAACAACAATTAGAATAATGTGACAAAAACCAGTTTGGGTCACTGGAACTTTGCTGAGCCAGATCCAGATTAGAACAAATCTGGGGATTTCTTTTTCAAAGGATGCATTTTTCACACTGATTTACATGGGGGCTTAGGAGTCAACTGGTAAAGTCTTAACTGTGTTCCTCTTTATGATTTAGACATGTGCTACCATGGCTGTGGAGTGGTGAGGGCTGTAGGAGGTAGATGGTAGATGCCAGCTTGGAGTGGGAGTTTGAGGAGTCCTGGAGGGGAATCTCTACTTCCATAGTGATACTGCCTCGGAAACCCAAGGAGGGGTCGCTATGAGTCGGGGCCGACTCAACGGCACATAACAACAACAACAACTGGTGGCACAGGGCCAGTCAAAGTGTTTGACTGCTAACCAAAAGACTGGAAGTTCAAACCCACCAGCAGCTCTGTGGAAAGAAGATAGGGCAATCTACTTGTATAAAGATTTACCTCAGAATTGACTCAATGGCAGTGAGTTTGTTTTTGAGTTTTGGAGGGAACTCTTAATAAAGTAAGAAATTCAATGTAAATAAAATATTGTGCTTGAGGGTGACAGAACATAACTTTACTCAAATTAGATTGGCAAGTTCTACTTGAGTTCATCCCAACTGAGTTATGAGGCTTCTCTGTGCCCTGGGAGGATGCAGACTGTACACTATAAGAACCATGTCTCACTAATCTCTTTAAGACTTTAATGGTTCCAGAAATTATGCTGTTAAATCCCACCCAAATTGGAGCGTAAAGCAGACGGGAACAGAGGTGACCTTCTCAAATAGAAAGAGGCTGCTGAGCTCTAAAGGCACAGGAAAATTAAGAGCCCCCATGGGCCAGGGCACAGGAATCTCAATTTTGGGGGAGGCAGAAGGCAGTTGCAGCAGAGTAGCTGGTGGAAAAGAGGAGCAGTGAGTGGCAGTTCGTACTCCAAGAAAACTCACTGAAAGATCTGGAGAGCACTGCGGAAGGAGGAGCTATTCCTGTGTGTGCTGGTGAATGGTAAAGTGGTGTGCACAGAAATAGTGCAATTTAGGTTTGATAGATCACAGACATAATTTGTACCCACAATTTAGGAAATCTAGGTAGCATAAATGTACTTCAGTGTATTTGATCTTTCTTAATCCAACTTACTTCAGCAGTATTTCTGTCATTAGTCTTAGGAGCTCATGGCAGTTACTTTAAACATGTGGGTAGAATTTGAAATCACACCTTCTGATTTATGGCAGGAAGCAGACTGACTTACTCAGCACTCAACCCACTCACTCTTCTGCAGGATGGTAGGCTCAGCATTTTGTATCGCAGACTTCCTTAAAGCTACTATTCTGTGATTCTGTGTGTAGGCTCAAGTCTTGAGTTGGATTTAGAGGCAGGAGTGAGCTACTGAGGTACTAGCTTAGTGCACAGAGGCTGGATCATTTGCCACATAGGACAGCAGGCATGTTGGTTTCTTGTATGGCTGCTGTGTCAGAGTTCCATGATGTCTATAAAGTCGTGGCTAAGCTGGGAGTGGTAGCAGCAGTGGGTATGGTATAAAGGAGTTGTTACCTCTGCCTCCCTGATCCAAGATGGCTGCAGTTCTGCACGGTTTTCAGGTACTACTGGAGTTCCTGAGGTCTACCTAATGTGGTTTATCATACCAGTTGCTGCTTAAATTGGCTACAGTGAATTGCACTGTCTGCTTCTAAGAAATTTGACTGGTTTCCACATCTAGGATTGTTTACCATCAACACCCAAGAAAAATAACTAAGCTTATAAACTTTGAACCAATAAATTAAAACTTGTTTTGCAATAATCTCTTCATATACATAATGCTTTCACATATATTATCTTATTATGAGAAGTAAGATGTTTGAAAGTCATTGCAGAATACTTTCAAAACAGAAACAGAATCCAAATAATTTTCACCATCTCAACTGCTAACTCCCTAGCATAAAGTCTCAACTATTACTATTTGTCACGTTGTTTGATCCTGTGCCTAATAGGGTATTTTAAGTGAAGATGCCAGAGTGATCCACTTAAAATATATCACTCCTTTCTGCCCTAGAGTTCCCAGAGCTGTGAATCTTTACGGAAGCGGAAAACCACATCTTTCTGCTGTCAAGCAGCTGGTGGGTTTGATCCATGACTCAAACCTTTTCTTTTAGCGTCAACTCCAGTGAAACACCACTGACTTATATTTCATGCATGACAGTTTAGGTATGAATTGGACCCTCATCCCATAGCTCTAACTTAATTATTATTGTTGTTGTTATCATATCAGCCTCCTAGAATTTTTCAATTTGGTTGTGTTCCTGTTAGTCTGTGGAGGGAACTGTGATAACATGAGAGATATATATTAATTAGTGGCACTCAATAAATAAATATTATCTTTAATCAGAGAAAAATTGATTTTTAGGTAGAGGAAGACTAAAGTTGGTTAATGTAGATTCTCAACCAGAGTTGGGTGAAATGCAAAAATAATTTTTTTGCTTTATCTTGATTGGTCCAAAAAAGTCTTTGTATTTATTTGACAGGGGTACCGTACATTTTCACATGTAACACTTGCCTTCCACATTTGTTTGTCAACTGTGCCCTTCCCATGGGAAGTAGTTTTGTAAACATGCTAGGGTAAATCTTTCCCTTTTTTTTTACAACAACATGAAAAAAAAAAAAAAAAATTACCATAGCCATACTTAGGACAATATCTCCCAGGAGGAGGGAATAGTTGGCAAACACAGGTAAAAGGTGCAAGTTATTTGCGTATATGGTATTCATAAATAGGTCGGTCTGTAAAACACATCCAACAATAGAGTGATCCCTGTGGTATTTTTAATCTTTGAGTGAGCTGCTTTAGGTTAGAATTAAAGCATTCCATTACATATCTACCAAATGGAGTTCAGTGCTTCAGGCATTTGAGCATGTCCAAAAGTCCTACAAAGACTGTTTTGTAAATGTCTTTTATATTAAAGTAAGAATGGGTGAACTTAAATGTTAGGATAAAAAAAGGCATAAGGAGAATAATAAAAGCATATTAAGGTCATGACAAATGGATCATTCTTAACAAAGCCACTCACTTGAGTTTGGAAAGATCAAGAAAACTTACATTAAATTTAAGAATGTTACTTTATGAATTCCTTGTTTAGAGCAGAAGTATTTCTGTATCATTTAAGAAGGTTGGTCTCTCCGTACACCACATGACAACGTTATGATTTCTTTTTGCAATATTTAATTTCTCTTCTTGGATGGACAAATTATCCTTGAGTTCCCTGAAGCCAATTGTAATGATTTCCACAGACTGCAATAATGAGGGCAGAGCTGATTAACTCTAGGCTTCTCTCCCACAGAACTCAGCAAACAAGCTACCCAGCTAAAAGCATATACATATGTATTTTTTCTTTTTTAAACACACAAGAACACCCTTATCTTCCCTCCCAGCAAAACTAAAAGTCAGTGTGAACCTGCCAACATAGCCGTTGCCAGTTGGCCAAGGAATCTGGTCACTTGCATGGCCTACCTCAGCTCTAGTGGGAATTTGAATACTAGGCTGCATTCTTGTTTGGAAGAACAGCTGTGCTGAAATTCTGGTCTCCATGGGTTGCAGACACAGTCTTGAACAGCTTTACTTTAGCCAGGGGTGGATTACTCAATAAACAAACTAAGCAGAGGCTTACTTGTGCTTACTTACTAAACTGTAGTGAACAATTTCACATGGGATTCACCACACACACACACACACCTGTCAGGGACTCAAAATTTAAAAAGAGGCTTGGATTCTGCAAGGAAGGTGCTGTGGGGTTGGGAGGAAGACATGATGGCCATACCTAAAAGGAGAACAACTCATGCATGAAAAACGGGAAATCATTCACAACAAATTAGTAAGCAAGCACAAGTAAGCCTGTGCTTAAATTTCTCTTGGGGTAATCTGACACTAACTTTGTTGTTGTTAGGTGCTGTGGAGTTGTCTCCGACTCATAGTGACCCTATGAACAGCAGATTGAGACATTGCCGGGGCCCTGTGCCCGCTCTGCTATCCCTGCTATACTTGAGCCCATCGCCACAGCCACTGTGTCAAGCCATCTCATTGAGGGACTTCCCCTCTTTCATTGACCCTCCACCTTACCAAGCATGACATCCATCTCCAGGGAATAGTCCCTTCTGACAACATGACCAAAGTAGATGAGACAGAGTCTGGCCATTCTCACCTCCAAAGAGCATTCCAGCTGTCTTTCCCCAGGATAGATTTGTTAGTTCTTTTAGCAGTCCATGGTACTTTCAGCATTCTTTTCCAGCACCACATCTCAAAAGCATCAATCTTCGGTCTTCCTTATTCATTGTCCAGCTCTCACATGCATATGAGGCAATTGAAAACATCATGGCTTGTCTGAGGCACGCCTTAGTCCTCAAGGAAACATCTTTGCTCCTCAGCATTCAAAAGAGGTCCTTTGCAGCCTACTTGCCCAGTTCTATACATTGTCTGATGTCCTGACTACTACGTCCATTGGTGTCAATTGTAGAACCAAGCAACAACTTCAATCTTTTCTCCATTTACCATGATGCTGCTTATAGGTTCAGTTCTGAGGATTTTTGTTTTCTTTATATTGAGGTGTAATCCATACTGCAGACTGTATTCTTCAATCTTCATCAGTAAGTGCTTCCAGTCATCCTCACTTTCAGCAAGCAAAGTTGTGTTGTCAGCGTATTGTAGGGTGTTAATGATCCTTCCTCCAATCTTGATACCACATTCTTCTTCATATAGTCCAGCCTCTCAGATTATTTGCTCAGCATATAGATTGAATAAGTATGGTGAAAGGATACAACCCTGATGCACTCCCTTCTTGATTTTATACCATGCAGTGTCCCTTTGTTCTGTTCAAAGGACAGCCTCCTGGTCTATGTACAGGTTCCTCATGAGTACAGTTAAATGCTCTGGAATTCCCATTCTTCTCAATGTTATCCACAATTTGTTATGATCCACACAATCAAATGCTTTTGCATAGTCAACCAAACACAAGTAAACATCTTTCTGGTATTTTTTGCTTTCAGCTAAGATCCATCTGATATCAGTAATGATATCCCTTGTTCCATGTCCTCTTCTGAATCCAGCTTGTACCTCTGGAAGTTCTCTGTTAATATACTGCTGCAACTGTTTTTTAATTATCTTCAGTAAGATTTTACTGCATGCAATATTAATGATATTGTTTGATAATGTCCACATGCTGTGGGATCACCTTTCCTTGGAATAGGTACAAATATGGATCTCTTCCAGTCAGTTGGCCAGGTAGCTGTCCTCCAAATCTCTTGGCAGAACTGAATGAGTGCCTCCTGTGGGACATCCATCTGTTGAAACATCTCAATGGGTATTCCTTCAATTCCTAGAGCCTTGTCCTTTGCCAATTCCTTCAGTGCAGTTTCAACTTCTTCCTTCAATACCATTGGTTCTTAATCATTTGCCACCTCCTCAGATGGATGAAGATTGACCAGTTCTTTTTGGTACAGTGACTCTGTGTATTCCTTCCATCTTCTTTTGATGCTTCCTGCGTCATTCAATATTTTGTCCATGGAATCTTTCAATATTGCAACACAAGGCTTAAATTTTCCCCTGGTCTTTCAGCTTGAGAAATGCCGAGCGTGTTCTTCCCTTTTGGTTTTCTAACTCCAGATCTTTGCACATTTCATTATAATAATTGGCTTTGTCTGCTTGAGTTGCTCTTTGAAATCTTCTCTTCAGTTCTTTGAAATCTTCTGTTCAGTTCTTTTATCTTGTCATTTCTTCCATTTGCTTTAGCTAATCTCCTCTCAAGGGGAAGTTTCAGAGTCTCTTCTGACACCCATTTTCATCTTTTCTCATCTTTTTAATGACCTCTTGCTTTCTTCATGGATAGTGTTCTTGATGTCATCCCACAATTCTTTTGGTTTTTGGTCACTGGTGTTCAATCCATCAAATCTATTCTTAAATGGTTTCTAAATTCAGAAGGGATATATTCACCATCATATTTTGACTCTTGTGGACTTGTTTTAATTGTCTTCCACTTCAAGTTGAACTTGCACATGAGCAGTTGATGGTCTGTTCCACAATCAGCTCCTGGCCTGGTTTTGGCTAAACATATTGAGCTTTTCCATAACCTCTTGCTACAGATGTAGTCAATCTGGTTCCTGTGTATTCCATCTAGTGAAGTCCACATGTATAGCTGCCATTTGTGTTCTTGAAAAAAGGTATTTGGAATGAATAAGTCATTGGTCTTGCAAAACTCTGTCATGCGATCTCCAGCTCTGTCACCAAGGTCAAATTTTCCAAGTACC
>NW_006921757.1:4280465-4287233 GCF_000298275.1 Orycteropus afer afer | reverse complement strand
AGCTCATTAATGCCTAGGATATCAATCTTGATGCATTCCATTTCATTTTTGACAACTTCCAGTTTTCCTAGATTCATACTTTGTACATTCCATGTTCTGATTATTAATGGATGTTTGCAGTTGTTTCTCCTCAATTTGAGTTGTGCCACATCAGCAAATGGACGTCCTCAAAACTTTACTTTAGCCATATCAGTAAAGTTGGTTTTACTCTGATGATGCAGCTCTTTCTCAGTTGTATTTTGAGAGCTCCAACCTAAGGGGCTCATCCTCCCACGCTATATCAGACAATGATTCCAGGCTATTCATAAAGTTGCACAGTAATGTATTAGACAGTGTTTCTCTGCTACTCATAAGGTTTTCCCTGGACAATTCTTTGAGAAGTAGATGACCTCTTCCTTTTTCCTGGTCTGTCTCAGTCTGTAAGCTGTGCTGAAACCTGTGTACCATGTGCAACCCTGCTGACATGTGAAACACCAGGGGCACAGCCTCAAGCCTCACAGCAACATGCAGCCACCCCAGTCCAACAAACTGACAAACACGTTTGTCTCCCTCAGTTGTTTGAAACCTCTCCGCCCTCCCCTTACCTGGATCCCAGGTGCTGCTCTGCTCTGCTGTCTCCTCTGGCTTCTCTTTTCCCCACTTTCCTGGCTGGTGGGGGTCAGACCTGGGTACCTCCCCTTACCTGTATCCCTGCCACTGCTCTAACTTTAGCCCATTCAAAACAAAGAGTTAAATTAGAATACAGGACTCTTTCAGGGAAAAAAAAAATATGTATATAATTTTGATCTTAAATCAAAAACCAAAATCACTGCCATTGAATCAATTCTGACTCATAGCAACCCTCATTGGGTTTCTAAGGCTTTAAATCTTTACTGGAGCTGACTGCCTTATCTTTCTTCCACAGAGCAGCTGGTAGGTTCAAACCACCAAACTTCATGGTTAGCAGCCAAAACGCCTTAACCACTACACCACCAGAGCTCCTAATTTTGATGCACAGAAGCTTAGAAAGACCTTATCTTACCCATATACCCCAAACACATAACTTTACTTAGCAGGCAGTGATCATTATATCACTCTAACTCAGAAGGCTCTTTCTGGACATGCATTTTCTGGATGAGTTGTTTCTTCTGTCTGAAATATACTTCCCTCTGACATTATTGTAGCTGGCTCCCCTTGTCTCAACGTATCCTATCTTTGTATCTTGTACTACAATAAATACGAGCTACCTGACCATTCTTAAAATGGGTTTAATAGTTTTACTTACAAGAATTCTGGAAAGAGGACAATTACAATTCTATTTAATTCAGTAGTCCCATGATATCAAGACACTCATTCAGTTCTTGGCTTATTCTCTTTACTTTCTTTTCAAAGTAATGGCAGCTTCAGTTAACCTAAGCATTCTATTTAAGAGTGAATAGATGAATACAATCAATACTGATTCAGGAAAGAAATGCCAGGAAGGAATTACTGTTAAGGTTCACAACTAATGATGTTTGTAACACTTCCTTTGATATTCTCTGACGACTTAATTCATAGTACCCACCCCAGATTTTGTTTTATTTTGTATCTTGAACATTTTATTGTGTTTGGGTGAAAGTTCACAAAGCAAATTAATTTCCCATTCAATTTACACACGTTTTGTATAATGACATTGGTTGCACTCCCCTCAATGTAGCAGCACTCTTCCAACTTCCTCCTTGGGTTCCCCATTTCCTTTTTTCCTGCCCCTTCCTGCCTTCTGAACTTGGGGAGGGGTGTTGTCCTTTCAGTCACCTATACTTGATTGTTCTGAGGAGTACATTCCTCACGTATGTGTTGGCTCACTTTCTAGGCCTATCTATTGTTTGGCTGAAAAGCAATCTGTTGGTAGATTCAGTTCCACATTTGAAGTGTGTCTAAGGGACACAGTTTCAGGGGTTCCACCAGCCTCTACCAGACCAGTAATCTGGTCTTTTTCTGATTTTTAATTTTGTTGTATATTTCTCTCCCACTGTCTAGGATTTCTAGTTACTTTTTCAAAATCATATCATCCCTTCTATGCATAGCATTTATAATTATCTGATAATTTTTTATTTGTTATTTTGATGATTATCAGTTTTCCTTTATTAAAATATAAGCTATGGTTTTGTTCATGGCTGCACTTCCAGAGTGTAAGCAAATTCCTGGCACATAATAGCTTCTCAATAATATCAAATAGATGGTACTGTCTAGAGTGATAACAATGGTGTGACACTGATAAATAAGGGTGTAAACACTTCAAGTATTCTATAGCTATTATTATTTGCAGACTGTTGGTACTCAAAATATCTTTTAAGGCTGGAACTCATCCACTGCCATTGAGTCGGATTCAATTCATAGTGACCCTTCCTTGGGTTTCTGAGGCGGTATCACTACAGAAATAGATTGCCCAACCTTCCTTCCAAAGAGTGGCTGGTGGGTTTGAACTGCCAGCCTTCTGGTTAGTAGTCAATTGCCTTAGGCATTATGCTACCAGGGGACAAAAGTTTTATCTTTTTAAAAAATCAAAACAACAACAATGAATAAATAAATACGTAAAGGCAGTAGCATATCTGTTAATCAAAAAAGTGTAGCATTATATAGCAGCCAACTTGATTTTCTTATTTTCCTTACTAAATCAGATGTTAGATATGTATAGAAACTTGAGCTCCACAAAGATAATTTTCAAGTTCTTTTCAAAAGTGTGCATAAAATATGGATGAGTTTTCAACTCTCTCTTTGATTTTTGGGTTTGGTGCTAGTAGGAATTACATGTTTTTAAAGAGGAGAGTTACAACACAACCAAATCCATGGCCAACCAGTTGATTCTAACTCCTAGTGACCCTGTAGAACAGTTCCCAAGACTTGCATCTTTTTGGAAACAGACTGTCACATCTTTCTTCCATGGAGTGGCTGGTGATTTCAAACCCACAACCTATTGGTCAGTGGCTGAGCACTTACACACTGTGCCACCAGGCTCCTTTATAATGCAACAACACTTAGAAAAAACAATACACATGAAGAGGTCACTGTGGTCACTGTCCTGTGGGGACTGCGGGTTCTTTTACGTTATTTGTCATCTTTTAAACTTAGTCATAGATAGTGCTGTCAGGTAATGTTGGCATGTGGATTGGGTAAAAAATGTTTAACATTTTATATTGAAATTATAATAGAAAAGTTACAAGTTACAAGTGTTATTTTCCTCTAGATATTTGCCATAAGTTTTTGTGTATATTTCCAATAGTTATTTTTTCACAAATATGTTTTGTGTTAAGTTGACATAACAGCTGGCCTTTCCCTAGCCCACTGCAAAGACATCATTTATCTAGACAGTATTAACAAGTTCCCACAAATTGTTTAGCTTATATTGGATAGAAGGACAAAACCAAAGCATGTGTGTATTAAAAATTATCTCTGACATTAAGAAAAGGTTGAGTAGCCAAAGTGCAGCCATATTGACCCATTGCCTGGCCTCTAGATTTGATTTCAAAGTTAGTTAATACACATAATCAGTGAGTACTCATAATACATTTGTTAGATTCAGAAAATGGAGATTTGTCAGCAATGGACTTCCAGGAATCTCCCTTCTTTCAGGCTCTTATTTAATAATAAGGTTTTAAAATAGGGTTTACAGGCCTCACACTCCCTAATCTCAAAATCTACTACATAGCCATGGCAGTTAAAACAGATTGGTATTGGTACAATGACAGACACATAGACTAATGGAACAGAATTGAGAACCCAGAAGTAAATTCTTCTACTTATGGACAGATGATCTTTGACAAAGGGCCAAAACTCATTAAACGGAGAAGAGATAGTGTCTTTAATAAACGGTGCTAGGAAAATTGGATATCCATATGCAGAAAAATGAAACAAGACCCATATCTCACACCATATACAAAAAAAAAAAAAAAAAACTTAAGTTGCAACGAAGAGGTGAATGTAAAACCTGAAATCATAAAGACCATCAGAGGAAAAATAGGCACAAACTTATGGCCCCTAATTTCAAGACATAAATACATTATGAACATAACTGAAAACACATAAACACCAGAAGACAAAGTAGATGACTAAGACCTCCTGAAAATCAGACTTTATGCTCATCAAAAGATGTCACCAAAAGAAACTAAACCCACTCCTGTGGCTTCCAGCCAAACAAAAGACAGGCATATGACCTGAACATTTACATTAGGTAGATACAGGCCTTGGAAAGATCAATCATGGGAGAATAGAAGGGCTGTGTATGCACAGGGAGACAACTTGGGGGATAGAAGTACATGGAGGGATGGACAAAGGGGAGAGATGGCTATGGGGAGGAAGTGAGGGGAGAGCTGTTGCATTGTGGTAAATTACAGTCAATGTCATGAGACAAAGTATATGTGAACTCCTGTATGGAAGATGAAATAGCTCTGTAAAATTTCACCCAAATCACAATAAAATTAAAAAAAAAAAAAAAATTCACCAAAAGAGTAAAAAGAGAAGCCACAGATTGGGAAAAAATACTTGGCAATGACATATCAGACAAGGGGCTAATCTCTAAAATTTAAAGAAAATTTAGACACCTTAACAACAAAACCAAAAAAAAAAAAACCTAACCCACTGCCTTTAAGTTGATTCTGACTCATAGCAACCCCAACTGGGTTTCCAAGGTGGTAAATCTTTACAGAAGTAGATTGCCCAGCCTTCCTTCCGTGGAGTGGCTGGTGGGTTTGAACCACCAACCTTCTGGTTAGCAGTCAGATGCCCTATTTACTATGCTACCAGAGCTCCTTTTAACAACAAAAAGACTTAAAAAATTCAACTAGAAAATGGGCAGAGGACAGGAATAGATACTTCACCAAAGACTACATTCCAGCAGCTAACATAGTAACCCTATGTACAACAGAAAGAAACACTACCTGGTCTTATGCCATCCTCCCAAGCCTTGCTATGCTTGAGCCCATCATTGCAGCCACTGTGTCAATCCACCTCATTGAGCGTCTTTGCCTTTTTCATCAATCCTCTATTTTACCAAGCATAATATCCTTCTCCAGGGAATAGTCCCTTTTGACAACCTGACCAACAAAGGTGAGACAAAGTCTGGCCATTCTTGCTTGCAAGAGGTATTCATGCTACACGTATTCCAGGGCAGATTTGTTCATTCTTCTGGCAGTCCATGGTAATTTCAGTATTCTTAGCCAGCACCATAATTCAAAGACATCAACTCTTCTACCGTCTTCCCTATTCATTCTTCAGCTTTCACATGTATATAAGGCAACTGAAAATACCATGGCTTGGATTAGGCACATCCTAGTCTTCAAAGTGACATCTTTGCTTCTGAACACTTTATAAAGGTCTTTTGCAGCAGATTCGCCCAGTGAAATACGATATCTACTTTCCTGACTGTTGCTTCCATGGGTATTGATTGTGGATCCGAGTAAAATGAAATCCCTGACAATTTCAACCTGTTCTTCTTTGTCATGATGTTGCTTACTGGTCCAGTTGTGAGGATTTTAGTTTTTTTTATGGTGAAGCGTGATCCATACTGCAGGCTATAGTCTTTGATCTTCATCAGTAAACGCTTCAAGTCATCTTCATTTTCAGCAAGGAAAGTTGTGTCATCTGCATATCACAGGCTGTTAATGAGTCTTCCTCCAGTCCTGATGCCATGTTCCTCTTCATATAGTCCAGCTTCTCAAATTATTCGCTCAGCATACAGATTGATTAAGTAAGGTGAAAGGATACAATCCTGATGCACTCCCTTCCTGATTTTATACCATGCAGAATCCCCTTATTGTCTTGGACTATGTACAGGTTCCTCTATGCACAATTAAGTGTTATGGAATTCCCATTCTGTGCAACGTTATCCATAATTTGTTATGATCTACACAGTCAAATGCTTTTGCATAATCTATAAAACACAAATAAACCATTATTATCTCATTGTTGTTGTTATTATGTGCCATCAAGTCAGACTCAACCCATAGCGACCCCTCCTTGGGTTTCCGAGGTGGTATCACTCCAGAAGTAGATTGCCCAGCCTTCTTTCTGAGGAGTAGCTGGTGGATTTGAACCGCCAGCCTTCTGGTTAGCAGTCAAGTGCCTTAGCCACTATGCTACCAGAGCTCCTAGAGAGATGCAAATCTAAACAACAATGAGATATCATTTTACTCCAGCACTAATAGCAAAGTTCAAAAAACAGAAGACAACAAATGCTGTTGAGGGTATGGAGAGAATGGAACACTCATATTCTGCTGGTGAGACTATAAAATGATGTGATCACTATGGAAAATGGTATGACACTTCCTTAAAAAGCTGGAAATAGAAATACAGTATGATCCAGTAATCCTACCACTAGGTATATACCCTAGAGAAATAAGAGCCATGACATGAATAGATATATGCACACCCATGTTCACTGCAGCACTATTCACCATAGCAGAAAGACGGAAACCAGCCAAATGCCTATCAACCGAGCAATGGATCAACATATGGTAGTACACACAAAGGAGTACTTCACAATGTAAAAGAACAATGATGAATCTGTGAAATATCTCATAACATGGATAAACTTAGAGGCCATTATGCTGAGTGAAATTAGTTAATCACAAAAGGACAAATATTGTATGAGACTACTATTGTAAAAAGTCAGGACAAGGGTTTCACAAAAAAGAAATATTCTTGATGGTTACCAGAGGTGGGAGGGGAAGACAGGGTAAGCCATGAACTAGAGGGCAGACACTGTGGGTGAAGAAGAAGGCAAAAAAAAAAAAAAAAGTTAATAATCCATGG
>NW_006921757.1:4278083-4279025 GCF_000298275.1 Orycteropus afer afer | reverse complement strand
CACTATGGAAGTAGATTGCCCAACCTTCTTTCCAAGAGGTGGCTGGTGGGTTTGAACCACCAGCCTTCTGGTTAGCAGTCAAATGCCTTAGGTACTATGCCACTAGAGCTCCTATAATTAGTACTAGCAGTTCAAAACTAATTATATGATAATGACTGTGGACTAGCTATTATTTTGAATTCTGTAAGTAAGTACAATATGTCATTCCATTCTCAAAACTACTTTATTTAATAGATGGAATCATTGATGCCCCAAAGTATTAACTTGTCCATGTACATGCACTGAATAACAAGTAGAGCACAGTGTTTGAACCCAGGGCATCAGATTCCAAAACCTCCGCTCTTAAAATCCCTACTGTAACACTGGATAATAGTGGAAATGGAACCTTACTGTGAGGATAAAGCTATTGAGAGCTGGGATGTTTGAGTCTCAATTGAATGTCTGTTATATACTTGAGCTTGTTCAAAGATTATTTAATTTATGAGACCTAAATTCTTACATCTTTCCAACTAAAAGTTTAGTCATTTGTATCTATGGAGCTTGACAAATCTTTTGATACATAATCACCTTGTTTTTAGCGTCTAAAACTTATTACCAGAAACATACCTTCTGCTAGACTGACAAATGGTATTTCTTATCCCAACGCCTTCGGGTATGATAGGCATTTTGATTGTTACATGTAGAATATTTGAATGCCATATGTAGAAACTGTGGAATTGGTATTTGTTTCTCTGTGTATATTCTCAACAACAATAAAATTAAAAGAAAAAAAAATTTAAAAACTCCAGGACACCAGTTGAATCGGAATTTCAGATAAACAAGAAATAGAATTTTAGAAGAACTATAAATATATATAAATTTTTAGTATAAATATGTGCCATATATTGCATGGTATATTTATTATCTGAAATTCAACTTAACTGGTTATTCTGTATTTTATTT
>NW_006921757.1:4275714-4276733 GCF_000298275.1 Orycteropus afer afer | reverse complement strand
TGAGCAAGGCTGATGTTTTATATATGAGATTGTGTTTAGTATTTTTCACAGTATAATATTTTTCCTATTATAAAATCTAAGGGATATTGAAAGAAGTAAAGCAAACGTTGCATCCAGATCTTTACTTAAAAGAAAGCAAATGTGTTGCAATAATTGAAGCATGTTTATACTCTTAAACATAACCTTGAAATCTAGAAACTCTTCTTTTCTTAAAAATAACTCATCCAGGAATCAAAGCAAAGCTTTGTGTCCATGAATCAAGATAAAGCTATGAAAAACAAAGTTATGCCTCATTAACCTGACAAAAACATTGTCAAGTCTCTTTCATCAAAATTTAAAGTATTTCCTTTCAAACAATAATTTAATTCAAATGTTTACTATGTAAAACCTAGTTCACCATCTTCAAAGAGAACAAAGTGTTAATATTTGAATTCCTCCAATAAAAATGTGACCAGATTATATTATCATTTGAAAGCAGTATAATATTTGCATGCAAAGGCTGAAGCAAAGAGAATTGAATGTAAAATTCATATTGTAGCTTCTAGCTAACGACAAGGATGGCAACCTCAAAGAAGCAGAAAATTCCAGAAATAAGCACAATAAAAAATAATAACAATCAAAATGCCTATCATACCCGAAGGCACTGGGATAAGAAATAATACCATTTGTCGGTCTGGCAGAGGTATGTTTCTGGTAATAAGTTTTAGATGCTGAAAGCAAGGTGATTATTTATCCAAAAAGAGATTTGTTTTTCAAGTTCCATAGATAAAAATGACTAAACTTTTAGTTGGAAAGATGCAAGAATTTATGTCTCATAAGTTAAATAATCTTCAAACAAGCTCAAGTAAGAGATGTTCAGGTGAAATCTAAACATCCCAGATCTCAATAGCCTTATCACTACAGCAAGGTTCCATTTCCATTAATATCCAGTGTTACAGCAGGGTTTTTAGGAGTGGAGGTTTTGGAATCTTATTCACTGGGTTCAAACACTGGGTTCTGCTTCTTATGAAATGCATGTA
>NW_006921757.1:4273256-4274379 GCF_000298275.1 Orycteropus afer afer | reverse complement strand
CATGGTTAAAAATCAGGAAGGGAGTGTGTCAGGGTTGTGTCCTTTCACCATACTTATTCAATCTCTATGCTAATCAAATAATCCAAGAAGCTGGATGATATGAAGAAGAATGAGGCATCGGGATTTGAGGAAAACTCATTAACAACCTGTGATATGCAGATCACACAACCTTGCTTGCTGAAAGTGAAGATGACTTGAAGCACTTACTGATGAAGATTAAAAACTATCGTCTGCAGTATGGATTACATCTAAATATAAAGAAAACCAAAATCTTCACAACTGGACCAATAAGGAGAATCATGATAAATGGAGAAAAAACTGAAGTTGTCAAATATTTCCTATTACTCAGTTCCACAATCAACACTAATGAAAGCAGCAGTCAAGAAATCATACGCCGGCAAATCTGCTGCAAAAGACCTCTTTAAAGTACTGAAGAGTAAAGATGTCTCTTTGACAACTAAGGTGTGCCTAACCCAAGCCATGGTGTTTTCAATCACCTCACATGCATGCGAAAACTGGACAATGAATAAGGAAGACCAAAGAAGAGTTGACACTTTTGAGCTGTGGTGTTGGTGAAGAATACTGAAAGTACCATGAACTGCCAGAAGAATGAACAGATCTGTTCTGGAAGAAGTGCTTGTGGAATGCTCCTTGGAAGCAAAAATGGCCAGACTTTGTCTCACTTACTTTGGTCATGTTGTGAGAAGGGACCATTCCCTGGAGAAGGATATCATGCTTGGTAAAGTGGAGGGTCAGCAAAAAAGGTGAAGGCCCTCAATGAGATGGACTGACACAGTGGCTACAATGATGGGCTCAAGTACAGCAAGGATTGCGAAGCTGGCACAGGACTTGACAAACAGTTTTAGTTCCACTGTACACAGGGTTGCTATGAATGGAGCTGTCTCGATGGCCTAACAACAAAAACAGCACAGGGGGAAGAATTTAAACTGGCTTAAGACATGCTTTAGAAACAGTCAGAAGCATTTGGGCTTTGTGATATTAAGAAGTTAAATTAATCCATTAGGTCCCATAATTATTTTGTTAAATTCTTTTGTGCCTATAGATATTTGATAGGTGAATGTGTTAGAAAAGACCATGTAGATTGTTCAACATGTAGTATTTT
>NW_006921757.1:4266076-4271261 GCF_000298275.1 Orycteropus afer afer | reverse complement strand
GCCTCACCTTGTTTTGGCTGAAGATATTGAGCTTTTCTATCACCTCTTTCCATAGATGTAGGCATCTGTCTATTCCATCTGGTGAGGTCCATGTGTATAGTCACAAATTATGTTGTTGAAGAAAGGTATTTGCAATGAAAAAGTCATTGGTCTTGCAAAATTCTATTATGTGATCTCCTGCATCATTTCTATCACCAAGGCCAAATTTTCCAACTACAGATGGTTCTTCTTTATGTCCAACTTTTGCATTCCAATCACCAGTAATAATCAATACATCTTGATTGCATGTTTGGTCAATTTCAATTTGGTAAAAATCAATTTCAATTTGGTAGAAATCTCCAATTTTTTTATCTTACACTTTAGGGTTGGTGTGTAAATTTGAGTAATAGTCATATTAACTGGTCTTCATTATTGGCATATGGATATTATCCTATCAATGACAGTATTGTACTTCAACATAGATCTTGAAATGTTCTTTTTGATGATGAACGTGACACCATTCCTTTTCAAATATGTCATTCCTGGCATAGTAGACCATATAGTTGTCTGATTCAAAATGGCCAATACCAGTCCATTTCAACTCACTAATGCTTAGGATATTGATCTTTATGCATTCCATTTCATTTTTGACAACTTCCAAATTTCCTAGATTCATACTTCATACATTCCAAATTCTTATTATTAAAGAATTAATTAATAGATATTAATAGATTGCAGCTGTTTCTTGAGGTGTGCGCCATCAGCAAATGAAGGTCTCGAAAGCTTTACTCCATCCCTGTCACTAAGGTTGACTCTACTTCAAGGAGGCAGCTCTTCTCCAGTCGTATTTTGAGTGCCTTCCAACCAGAGGGGCTCATCTTCTAGCACTATATCGAATAATGTTTCAGGGCTATTCATAAAGTTTTCCAGTAGTATATCAAATAGTATTTCACTGCTATTCATATGGTTTTCATTGGCAATTTTTCAGATGTGGATGGCCCTGTGCGTCTTCCCAATCTACCTTAGTCTGGAAGCTCTGCTGAAACCTGTTCACCACAGGTAACCCTGCTGGTATTTGAAATACTGGTAGCATAGCCTCCAGCCTCACCACAACCCACAAGCCACCACAGTACAACAAACGGACTGATGAGTAATGGATATTTACTATAAGAATATTTAATCTTTATTCCTCATTTGCTTTAATTTACTAACTGTGGTGGGTGTCTCCTACTGCACTGTAGTAAATTACATAGTGTGGCTTTTCTAGCCATGTCTTTGTAAACTCTGTGGTGGAATGTGCCATGAGAACTGAGTAGCTCCTGACTGCTAACATTATCCACCTGGGCTATTTTTGTTGCAAGTGGCACAAAGCAATCAGTTCTCTCTCTCTCTCTCTCTCTCTCTCTCTCAGGTGTATAGAATTCTGATGTTGGGATTGGTTAGTTTGGCCACCACTCTGCCATGCTCAAAAGGAGCAAGCCCTCCTAGAGGCAGAAGAAATCTCTTTTACTGCTGGCTGAGAGACACGCACTGGTAAGAGAGACCTCAAGAGACACACACTGCTAAGAGAGACACTGAAAGACATGCACTGCTGAGAGAAACTGAGAGAAATTGTTGACTGAGAGATGGCAGGCTGAGAGAGACTGAGCACATTTCTGAACTTGAATTGTAGCCTGGTGCTTCCCTAATAAACCCCACAATCTGTGAGTTCTGTGTGGCCACTGCAGTGAATTATCAAACCCAGCAGAGAGGTGGTGGGTGCTGCAGGAGGAATAGCTGGTGTCTGGGCTGGAGGGATGCAGCATGTCTGGCCTCACAGGAATAGGTCTTGGCTACTGATGGTGATTCTCTCTTCCTCTTGTGGGGTTAGAGGAGATCAGAAGATGTGGCCTCCCTGCCTCCTTGGCACCTACATAGTACAATATTTGGCTGCATTAAATAAGCTTTAAATATAAAATATTTAAAGCTTTAAATATAAACTTATATATTTTAATTCCTTTTAGTTTTTCAGAGTTGGGACACACTCAACCTTAAAACATGTTATGCCTGTAAGAAAAATTTAAGAGAGATCAAGCATTTTGGTGAGTTTCATTACCAGTTAGAAAACCAAATTTAAAATCAAAATATTTATTTTTTGATAAACGCCTTTACACACGTACACATACACTCACTCACACACATATACACACTCACATATCTATTTTGAGTCTTGTGCTCTGAAACTGACAGTTGATACTCTTATAGCATGTAAGGGCTATATTGTTATCTATGCAAATAAAATTTTCACAAGATTCCACCAGTCCTAATGAGGACATTTTCAATCATTTACAAGCAAGTTATTTATCATTTATTTCATTCATGCCTTCCTCTTAAAAAATAATTTCTTGAGCAACTACTATGTAATAACAAAAACATGTTTTAGGCACTCTATTATCAACCAGCTAGTACCATACTACCCTACTATCATTATTACCAAATTAATAATAAAGCATAGCCTCTACCACTCAGGAGCTCTCAGAGGTAACATAAATACTAAATATAGGTGCCATATATACAAAGAGCTAAGGAAACATATACCAGA
Source organism: Orycteropus afer afer (assembly GCF_000298275.1). Classification (NCBI taxonomy): domain Eukaryota; kingdom Metazoa; phylum Chordata; class Mammalia; order Tubulidentata; family Orycteropodidae; genus Orycteropus; species Orycteropus afer. Next base: position 4,268,701 of record NW_006921757.1, on the reverse strand, counting down.
GAGCTGTCAGTTGAGATTAGGGGTTCAGAGAAAGGTTTAATAGTTGAATAGTCAGGCTGAGCTTCAACTTATAGAAAGGTTGTACTTCCTTTACAACCTATCCCGGTTTAGTAATATTTCTTTGTTACAGAAGATTACTTATACACTTTTTTTTTTAAATCTCTTAACAAGGCTAACTAAATCTAGCTACCTCATGAGAAAAGCCTCTTTTTTATATTGTTGTTGTTGTTGTTATGTGCCGTCGAGTCGGCCCCGACTCATAGCGACCCCTCCTTGGGTTTCCGAGGCAGTATCACTACGGAAGTAGGATTGCCCAACCTTCCTTCCGAGGAGTGGCTGGTGGGTTTGAACCGCCAGCCATCTGGTTAGCAGGCAAGTGTCTTAGCCACTATGCTATTAGCTTTCCAAATATTTTGCTCGAAATTATTGAAGCAACTTCTATCAGTAGGCCAAATCTACAATTTAGAACTGGGAATGTCAAAACTTCTGAGGTACAAACAAGGCAAGAGAATTCCTCATTTTCCATGCTTTCTGAACATAAGCCACACAATAATGATTAGTGACATTTCCTCAGAAGAATGACACCATGGAAACCTTTTATGTTATTGTTGACCCAAGTAGCATAACTTCTTTGTCATTATTTCACACGAAGGTCCAACGTGACATTTAGGAATCAAGACCATACAACTGTCAACAAAGGGCTTCATAAAAACTAAATGAATAAAATCTTAACTACATAGAAATTTGCTTGTGAAGAGTGGTAATCACTAATCTCAAAATAGGGGCTGATTACTTCTCGCACAGTAGAGTCAAGCATATTATCATTACTGCTTTTTGTTTATTTTTTTCTACTAAGCTCTCATTACACCTTCAGAAAAGAAAGTCAATACTAACTTAACCAATAAGGTTCAGGGAAAATATGAGGCACAATTATACCTATGAGTCTAGCTATTATCCTAAATCACTGAATGTAATCACATATTCAAACAAATATCAAACACTTTAGCAATAAAGGTTTGAGAAGGGTAAGAACAGACAAAATGAAGAGACAGAGAGGATATGAGATGGTAAATATTACACTTTGGCCTTTGATATCCGACTAGGTGACTCGAAAATGAATCATGAAGGTAACCTCCCCATCTACTGCGAGGCTTCCCATCTAAAGGCAGGTAATATTAAAATCATTTGTATTATTTTAAGGCAAAATGGAGAGATGAGAAGTTCCAAAATATGGATAGGAAGATGGACTCCCTTCTGCTCTATACTAAGTATCACGGACAGAGATCTGACCTCAAAAATTGAGACACAGTTTCCAGTAGTGACAATCCTATCCATTAATAAGACTGAGACTCAGTCTTATTGCAATCCAAATGTAGTAATTTTACTTCATCTGTCTGCTTTATAAGATTCTCCTAGGCATCAAGTTGAGATACAATTCTGAAAACATGAAATCCTATAAAAATCAGAATCACCATAATTATTTTCATCATTGTTAATTTCTTAATCAGGGTAGAGTACTTACAGTGGTTTTCAAACTATCTTTTCACCTGTTACTTTTTTTTTTTCCCCCTCTCTTTTTTTAAACTCATCTGATGGGTGGCAACACCTGTTTGGTTGGGCCACAGGTATGATCAAGGAGCTGTGGTGGTGCAGTGGTTAAGGTATTTGGCTTCTAACCAAAAGGTCAGTGGTTGGAACCCACCAGCTGCTCCACAGAAGAAAGGTGAGGCAGTCTGCTTCCATAAAGATTTATAGCCTTGGAAATAGTGACCCAGTGAAGGTCACTATGAGTTGGAATTGACTGGATGGCAGTGAGATAGGTATGATGGATCTGAAGATCACTTCTGACATTATTATTTCAGTAGCTCTCTCCCAGAATTCAGTGAAGCAAAAGATTGAAAATCTATTTAAGGTCGTGTTCTTAAAGTCAGAGTACGTCAGAAAACAAAACCAAATCTTCAAATGCTTGTGTATATGAGTTTTTGCATTGAAGTTCATATATACAGGGTGTGTAATATGTAATAAGTTTCCTTTGCAAAGAAGCAGTTGGTTTGGTGGAACTAATATCTGGAAATAGAACCTTCTCCCCAGGGATTATTGAAAGAATAAAAATGGCTTATCTTATTAAATTCCTTGGAGAGATCAGTAATTCAGGTGACAAGAGCCAAAGTGAAATCAATCTCTGATTCATTCTTAAGTGAATTACTTGGACAGGAATAAACAACTCTTTTGGAAATTTTCTCATGTGTCCTCTTTGCAGTGTCTTTCTTTTTTTCACCTTTTTCTCTTCAACATCTCTTAATTTCCATATATCCACACCCCTGAAACTGACGGCAGATAATAGGCAAGGTCAGGATTCAAGTGCTTTGATCCGTGGTAATGATTTGGGAGGGATGAGCACATTCTCTAATTCCTGTCTCAAAGTTTATAAAGGGTTAAAATTAAAAAGTTTTCAAATAGAAAGAGAGCCCATGAAGACTTTAAACAAAACAAAAATCTACCTTAAAAGCAAGTGGAGAGGCTGCCGGCAAGATGGCGGACTAGGCAGAAGGATTGCACAGACCCTCTTCAACAAAGAAAAGGGAAACCAATTAACACAGACACAGAAGATAATCTTGGACCCCT
>NW_006921757.1:4241426-4255367 GCF_000298275.1 Orycteropus afer afer | reverse complement strand
TGGGAGGGGAGCTGCTGCATTGTAAATTTTGGTCAATGACATGAGACAAAGTATATGTGAACTGCTGTATGAAAAGTGAATTTACTCTGTAAATCTTCACTCAAATCCTAATAATAAAAAAAAAAAGCAAGTGGAGATAATTGGTTAATTAGAAGTAGAAGACTGGCTAAGTATTAAGAGATTTCAGACAAGAAAGCATGAACATAAAGGGATAAAGTTGAGTCATGAAGATAATTCTCCCCTTTAATGTCTCCAGTTCAAACAATATTCGGTGGTTTTCTAGATGTTAGGAAAGAGTGCCATGGAGAAGACAGTAGAACTAATTAAAAGAGGGTCATTACAGAGCAGCGTAAGTGGTTTGCTCTACTCACTGATGATCCACCAACTTCAAAGATGCTGAACAGAAAAGAGAATTAAGTGTTGACATTCTCTAAACTAACATTATTAATGGCCCAAAATTCTCTTTATTTAAATAAATGTACTGGTCAGAATTAGGGGAAAGAGTTGTTTCACAATATACGGAGTTTTATCTCTTTTCAAGGGAGAATTGAGCTGTATGTCCGAAAATCATATGATTCGTTAATTTTAAAAAGTAATTTCTAATTTGTTGTGTTGCGGTTAGTTGCCCTTGAGTTGTTTCATAGTATGGAAACTTGTGTCCGGTAGAACTGTGCCATATGGTTTACAAAGCTGCCCTCCATGGGGTTTATAAGGCTCCATAGCATGTTGGCTGGACTATAAGCAGCAGCAGAAGCAGCAGGATTGGAGGAAAGTGAATTAACAACCTGCAATATGTAGATGACACAACCTGGCCTGCTGAAAGTGAAGGTGACTCGAAGCACTTCCTGAAGAAAGTCAAATACTACAGCCTTCAGTACAGATTACACCTGAACCTAAAGAAAACAAAAATCCTCACAACTGGACCAAAAAGCAACATCATGATAAATGGAGAAAAGAAGGAAGTTGTTAGGGATTTCATTTTACTTGGATACACAATCAATACCTATGGAAGCAGCAACAAAGAAATCAGATGTCGTGTTACACTGGACAAATCTGCTGCTAAAGACCTCTTTAAAGTGTTTAAGAACTAAAATGTCACTTTTAAGACTAGGATGTGCCCGACTGAAGCCATGCTATTTTCACTCACCTCATATGCATGTGAAAACTGGACAATCAACAAGGAAGACCAAAGAAGAGGTGATCTCTTTGAGTTGTGGTATTGGTGAAGAATACTGAAAAAGTACGGACTGCTAGAAGAACAAACAAATTTGTCCTGGAAGAAGTGTAGCTGGAAAGCTCCTTGGAAGCGAGAATGTCCAGACTTCATCTCACCTACTTTGGTTATGTTGTCAGAAAGAACCATTCCCTGGAGAAGGATGTCATGCTTGGTAAAGTGGAGGGTCATAGGGGAAGACTGCCCATGAGATGGATTAACACAGTGGCTGCAACAACAGGCTCAAGCAAGCAAAGATTATGATGATGACGCAGGGACATGTTATTCCTGGGGCTACTATGAGTTGGAGCTGACTCAACGGCACCTAACAACAATAATGAAGGGTTTACAAAGAAGATCACCTGTCTTCCAAAACAGCTCTGGGTGGGTTTGTACCTACAACCAACCTTTTGACTAGCTGTCAAGCCCTTAACTGCTTATATAACCCAGGGAACCAATTTCTAATTTATATATACTAAAATTCATTACTTATGGTGTACAATATGATTTTTGATAAATGCAGTGTCACATAACCTCCTCCTCAGTGAAGACACAGACTAGTGTCATCATCTCAAACATCCGCTATGTTGCCCTCCCTCCTCTCTTAAATCCTCACAACCGCTTGTGTGTTCTGTCCCTGTATTTGTCCTTTTGCCATGTTTTATGAATTTCGAGTCTGTCTTCTTTTCACTTAAAATAATGCATTTGAGAGTCATCTGTGCTCTTGTATGTATCAATAGTCCATTCCTTCTTATTGATGACTAGTTCATTTTATAAATTTCTCACAGTTTGGTTATCTATTTTCTAGTTGAGTAACATCCGAGTGTTGTCTACTTTTTGGCAACTTTTAATAAAGTTGCTTAAATATTCATATGCAGGTTTTCATGGTGAGATGGCACAAGCATATCTTGTGAGACAAAGCTGGTGACAGGAGACTGTGTTATAATAGGACTCAGGTCTCTGATAACACTGAAGATAAGATCCCATAATAATTGTGGACAGGAAGCAGTACTTAAATATCAAAAACAGCACAGGTCCACAGCTCTGTGGTGAAGAGGGAGTGAGGGGACATAGGACACTAATATGATTTTCTGTGGCTTGCTCAAAACATATAGTCTTTTCAGGCTATTTTATGAAAACAGTAAGATTTTTAACATAAGGCTGATTTGTAACGGTTAAATGCTTATTGCTGTACTATTCCAAGAAAATGGAAGCAGTTCCTGAAGCTCCTTTATGATATGAATGGAAAACAGTCTGTCACCTCAATGACCGTATTCCGTGTATCTGAGGCCAAGCTGATCTGCTTGAAGCAGTAACACCACCTCAATGACCGTATTCTGTGTATCTGAGGCCAAGCTGATCTGTGTGAAGCAGTAACACCACCTCAATGACCGTATTCTGTGTATCTGAGGCCAAGCTGATCTGTGTGAAGCAGTAACACCACATGAGTCACCAGAGCTGCAGATGGGGCTACTATTTGGTTGCATGTAGTCTGCTGCCGTCCTCCAGAATCCATCTGCCTTTCGTAAAGGTAAGACGGGTGAACTAAATGCAGGTGTGGCAAAGCCCACCATCTTTATATTGTTTAGGTCTTTAATGGTAGCACTAAGGAAAGGAGATGCAGCAGTGGCCACATGGCAATGAGACCAACTGGACTTACTCTATTTTGCTCTGTCCAGAAACTGCCAGTGTGGATAGAATGATGGAAGGGGTCCTGATGGGGCCAGCTTGATGACCAAACTCTGCAATGAGGGAGTGCCATCCTCTATGATGGATTTTACACCCTACATAAATAGCCGTTGCTTTGTTTTATTATCTATTCTACACAGATGTGAGATGTTAAGGGTAGAATACTTGGATCTGAGAACTGAGGAGAATATGTAGCAGTGACCATACTGACTATACTCCAGTTGGCCAGTTTTGGGAAGTTATATTATCCACATTTACCACTCTGGGCTTATAGGTTTAGAGGTCTTATTTTTAAGAGGAAAACTGCCTTTATTAGGGGACAGGGAGTCTCATAGCATTTTAAGCTATGTCTATCCAGTCACTTTAGCTCATCATTGGCATAGAGACTACGAATCAAGAAGGGGGGGTCACCATCTTGGGAGAGATATTTGACCTGGTCACCACGATATTGTGGGGCTGCTGTTAGCCAATGGGGAAAGGCATGTTTGGCACCCAGACATGTCTGATCCAGTTGGGTCTCACTTAGTACTCTTCTTCCCCCATTTGCGTGGTAAAGGGGCATTATAATAAGCAGTCACCACATGAAACTGGTATAAGACCCAGGGCTCACACCTCTTAGAGATGAGGATCTGGTAGACTGTATGAGACAAAAAGAGTTGTGCCTTGAGAGTGAGAACAATCTAAAATGGGTAATAAGGAGGAAGATGATGGGTATTAGCTGTTGCCAGCTGCATCTGTGAAAAAAGACCCACCAAAATCTTCAATTCTGATCCCAGAGTATACACCAACCATCTCCATCTAACCAGTGGTGGACTGTAATAGATGCTGTGTGAGTTACTGCCTAGATTTCAAATCCCTTCTTCAAAACTAAGGGACTCACTTCCACAGCTGCAGGAACAGCTGACAGCTGAAAACCCCCAGCTAAATCTACACAAACCTCAGCCCCCAACCCCCACCCAGCAATAGTGATTACCTGTGGCTAAAAGGAAACTTCCTCGTCAAGATCACACGCTCAGGAAAAAGGCTGCATTCAATGATTAGTCAGTCCACTTGGGGGTAAAAAGGCTTAGCACCTTTGCTCCAATTCAGGACAAATCTGTAGTACCAGTCGGTTCCAGGGCTCTGATTGGGATCAGCTGAGGCCCTTCTTGGGCGTCAATACTAAGCTTCTCCTTTCGCCCGGATAGCTTTTTACTTTTTTACGTTTTCTCCTAGCTGCAGATCCTGAAGGCATTTCCCAGTAAACTTTCTGCAAGCAAATAAAATAGTCCTGGTTGTTGTTGTTGTTGTTGTAATGTGCCTTCGAGTGGGGCCAAACTCATAGCGACCCCTCCTTGGGTTTCCAAGGAGGAAAAATCTACACACACCTCAACCCCCCAATCCCCTACCAGCAATAGTGATTACCTGTGGCTAAAAGGAACCTTCCTAATTGTTAGTCAAGGTCACATGCCCAGGAAAAAGTCTGCATTCAATGATTAGTCCACTTGGGGTATAAAGGCTCAGCACCTTTGCTGTTTAGGACGGAGTAGACGGCAAACCCCTTTGGGTTTTCAAGGCTGTAAATCTTTCAGGAAGCAGACTGCCTCATCTCTCCCACAGAGTGCCAGGTGGGTTCTAACCACCAACCTTTTGGTTAGCAGCCAAAGGATTTAATCACTATGCCACCAGCAGTGCTCTCTCAGGGAACCTGATGGATTACAAATGGTGAGTCAAATTTCTGTAAATTAGACTGTTAAATAGACCCAGAATGTTGATTTACCCCCCAGACAGAGTGCTAAACTTCTAGATAAGTCCTTGATAATTAAGGTCAAACTAAGGTCTTGTGACAGAGTGCCTAAGGCATTTATTTGACTACTAACCAGAAGGCTGGGGATTCAAACCCACCAGCTACTCCTCAGAAGGCAGGTCAATCTACTTCCATAGTGATAACTGCCTGGGAAACCCAAGGAGGGGTCACTGTGAGTTGGGATCAAGTCCACGGCAGTGAGTTGTTTTTTTTTTTTTTTTGTAATTGTTTTAATGAGAATAAAAAATACATATTTTCTCCATAAATTGTTGTATAACAAGTACTAATAATTACATGAATTTATTATGGAAAATCATTCACATTTGGAAAATGAAGCGTCATTTGAGTAGCCATCAGATTAAATTTACAATAATCTGTCATTCTCTAAAATATTTCAGTGCTTTATATTGGCAACCTGGACAACAGAAGAGGAGAGGAGATAGGAATTACCATTCCTGTGTTATTCAAGTCTCTGATGTAGACCCAAATCTCTACAATTTTAGGGGTTAGATATAGCTTTGGATTTACTATTTTAGTAGAGAGTTTTCTTCCTAGCTTACAGTGGTGCATTTTATATGTTGGCCTTCTTTTACATGTCTGGAATCAAAATAAAGACTTAACTATTTTCTGAGCATAGGAATTCTAACTATATTTTTCCTAGCTAGAGAAAAAAAAAAAAAAAAAAAACTACAGCATATATCTTGGATCTAACTAGGTCTCCACTGAATATCTAAATTCATTACATAAATGCACAGATATCTTTTATCACATAATTTCTGTAAGAACCCACTGGAAGACTAATTTTTTTCTGCAGCAATTAGTTTGAAAAGATCCAGTGCCAAATATTTTCTCTAAGGTTTAGGTATTTTTCTTTCCAAAGTTCAGAATTCTATGGGTAAATGACCGTAGGTCTCTTAGGGGAAGGTTAAGAAAAAGATTTATAAAATGCATGTGATCTTATTCAAGGTCATCTAGCCTTCTCTCATTTTTTTTTTTTTTTTTTAACTTTTATTGTAGTGAAAACATACACAACAAGACATTTGCCAACATAACTTCCCCATTTACAGCTCAGGGACACTGATGACATTTCTCATATGGTGCCACCATTGTTGGTCTCCTTTTCCAAAATATTTCCACCACTATTAGCATAAACTCAATGCCCCACAAACAAAAGCTTCCCCTTTCCCTCTTGTTTTTAGGTTCCTAACCTTGGTAACCACTAATCATCTTTGCAATATAAAACGAGCTCTGGCAATGCAGTGCCTAAGGCACTTGACTGCTAACCAGAAGGTTGGTGGTTCAAACCCACCAGCCACTCTGTGGAAGCAAAACTAGGCAATCTACTTTGGTAAAGATTTACCACCTCAGAAACCCAACGGGTGTCATTATGAGTCAGAATCTACCCAATCGCAATGGGTTTATTTTTTTAGTGCAAGAAAAGGCTCAAAACCTTTTGATTTAAAAGTAGCACGTGCAGCATGTCACTGTGATGAAGAATTTCTTGCAAGCAGAGGTTGCTTCAGAGCCCTGATTGGCACAGTGCTTAAAGCTCTGGGCTGCTAACTGAAAGGTCGTAGGCTTGAACCCAGCAGCCTCTCCAAGGGAAAAAAATGTGGTAGTCTGCTTCCATAAGAGTTTATAACCTTGGAAACCCTATGAAGCAGTTCTACTTTGTCCTACAAGGTCACTATGAGTTAGATCAACTCTAGGACATTGGGTTTAGTTTTTTGGGGTAGGGATTGGTTCATTTTTTCCAAAATGAGGAAAAATTTACATAACATTAAACAACAAAAAGGAATTGTTGCTAAGTTGTCCATTCTAACCAAGGGACTGCTTGTGTTTAAATTTTTGTCCTCTAAAGGATGTGGAGAGCCAATGTTCTACCATAGCAATAAAAATAGTGATAAAGTGAAGATAAATGTCAGTTCTCGTATGCTTGGTTTCCATAGTTCTTATGAAACATTGCTTAAAGAACATAATTAAACAATAATTTGAGTTCTATAAAAGTATAATTAGACATACAGATAAAACCAAGTGTTTTTCAGGGTCAATTGCCCTATATGTTTTTAAAGCTTAATGTCCCCTCTAAATGAGACCGTTTCACATCTTCTGGGCCAGAGATGTACAATTAACATAAATTACATTTTATTTGCATTTAATGTTAGATGTGTTCTTCTCATTTGCCATGACTTTCCCTTATTTATGTCCTTAGGCCTCTCATACTTGATTCAGAACAAAAACAATCAAAATATAAGTGTGCATATATTCTCTTTGATCTTTATAAAACCAACCAAAATTTTAAAGTTATCTGTTAAAAAGAAGAGTCCGAAAGTCACAAGTAATAGTGTCAGAGAAACTGCTGAGAAAACAGCGTGTGTGAAATATATTAGATAATAATATTTGCCTTGTAATTGAGCTTGCAAAATAAGAGAAGAAAGAGAAGAACAAAATCAACCATGACCAAAAAATACAAGTTGCTCATTTTGTGGGGTAGTATAAGGATGACAGGGGCTTTTTATTAGTTGCTGTTATTGGGTGCTGTTGAGCCTCCAACTCATCTTGACCCCATGTGATGGACTAAAACTGCCCCATAGGGTTTCCAAGACTGTAACTCTTATGGGTGCCTAGTGCCAGGTCTTTCTCCTGTGGGGCAGCTGGGTGGATTGAAACCACCAGTCATTTGGGTAGCAGCCAAGTGCTTAACCACTGTGCCACCAGGGCTTTACTGATGAGTAGATTCATTGTTATTTTTTTGACAAGCATCCCCAAATAGTACTAAAAAATAGTAAATTCCCATTCTGTCTCATCTCCTTTTGACTACTCCTTAGTGTTGTCACTTTATATGATGTTGAAAAAAATGTGTGTTGCTCTTTTGGACTCAGAGTGCCAATATCTAATGTGCTCTTAAAAGTTGTTGTTGTTGTTATTTGCCGTCGAGTTGCACCTGCTTACAATTCAATTTGTACTGCAAAATAAGGGGGAATGTTTTATAATACACAGTAAACAAAAACAAACTCACTGCTGTCGAGTTCATACCAATTCACATCGACCTCTCCTTGGGTTTCCACGGTAGTATCTCTATGGAAGTAGATTGCTCAATCTTCCTTTGGAAGAGTGGCTGGTGGGTTTGAACTGCCAGCCTTCTGATTAGCAATCAAATGCCTTAGGCACTATGCCACCAGAGCTCCCATAACACACAGTGTTGTAGAAATTATTATTTAATACCCTTTTATATACTCTAAATAAAAAATAAACACACATACAAAAGACAGCCAACAATAAAAACAAAACACAACACTTTGTTTCCCCTTAAAGGGAAAAGGCTAAGTACTTTTCATGTAGTTCAGAAAAATTTCATAACTTGTGTAAGTTCTAGCAACTAGGAGACACCAAAACAGAAACAGATTTCAAAATTTTCTCTCTCAAAACTGAAGCATAGGATGTTTACAGTGCATTCGTAGGGCATTGGTTTGCTCTTGTTTTAACTCACAGATACAGTTTAAGTATTCTCTGACTGCCACATTCATTATGAAGCTTCCTCTCATCTGAATGCCGGTAGCATTTACTTTCTCAGTAGTCCAACTCCTAGTCTGTCTTATCTTGCATATTTAATAATCTGTGTGTATACCAAGCCCTTTATTTTGTTTGCAAGCTCCCAGAGATCAGATTAAATGTATTGAATATCTTTCATTCCAGTACTTATTCTGTGTCTTAAACATATGGATCTGTTAGGATGAAGAAAGTCAACTATCTTTTGAAATACAGAGAAAGAATTATTTATCTATTGCAAAGAATGTCAACCCATGACCTGAAGGATCTACTTGCTACCTGAAGTTCCATAAACTTTTTTTTTTTTTTTCTAATTGTGATTTGGTTGAAAGTTTAGAGCAAATTCATCTTCCATACAGTAGTTCACATACACTTTGTCTCATGACATTGATTGCAATCTCCCACAATCCAACAGCTTTCCTCCCACTTCCTCCCCATAGCCACCTCTTCCCTGTGTCCTTCCCTCCCATGCACTCCTGCCTCCCAAGCTGTCTTCTACGCATACACAGCTCTTCTGTTCTCCCAGGATTGGTCTTTCTAAAGAGTGTATCTACCTAATGTAAATGTTCAGCTTATATGCCTGTCTTTTGTTTACCTGGAAACCACAGGAGTGGGTTCAATTCCAGACCTGATGGGCAGCCAAGGGGCATAGTCTCAGGGGTTTCCTCAGGCTCTATCAGACTAGCAAGTCTGGTCCTTTTCGTTTTATTTTTTTAAATGATTTTGAGTTTTGTTCCACATTGTCTTCCCACTGTCCAGGATCTCCTTCAAAGATGCCCCTCCGAGTGGCTGACAGTTATAGCTGGGGTAGCCATCTTAGTTCTGATCTCATAGTCCTATAGGCTGAGGATCGCATGGTATACCAGTCCCTTGGACTAATTTTTCCATGCCTCTTTGGTTTCTTCATTTTTCTTTGCTCTGGATGAAGAGAGACCCATCCTTGCATCTAGATGGCTACTTACAAGCTTTTAAGATCCCAGTATCTACTGACAAAAGTAAGATGTAGAACAATGTTCTTGTGTAGTATGTTATGCCAATTGACCTTGATGTCTCCTGCGACTATGCTTTCAAGGCCACAGGTCCAACTATTTGCTCCCTTTGGGTAGTTGGCTGTGACCAAAAAGTGACTACAACCTTGTCCCTTGTCAACTCTACTATATACCTGGGAATCCTTACAGAACATATCAATATATTTGCAGAAACATTGTCTGCCAACTCTATACAGGGTTTTGGGTACACTCCCCCCTGCATAGACATACATAATAGTTCAGCCTGTCCACCCATCTATCCATCCGTATATCCATGTTTGCCTTCACTGACAATGCCGTACTGTATGTACAAAAGGGTTCATCTTTGCTGTTTCTACCTCCCATGCACTTCTCCATGTCTTCCTCTTCCTCAATGCCACCATATTAATCATTCACATTTAGTACATTGCCCTTCTCTTCACCCAAATCAATACTAGTCTCTACCTATCTAACAGTGTTCCCTCCCCTCCCCTCCCACCCCTGGTAACCAACAAAGAAAATTACCTTCCTTCAACCCTTCCTTGACCTTTTACAATAACAGACTGATATAATATTTGCCCTTCTATGATTGACTTATTTCACTCAGTATAATGTCTTCCAAATTCATGCACGTTATGCAGTGTTTTGCAGATCCTATGTTATTCTTTAGGGGTGCAGAGTATTCCATTGTGTGTATGTACCACAGTTTGGTTATCCACTCTTTTGTTATGGGCCTCTAGGTTGTTTCCATCTTTTGGCTATTGTAAATAGTGCTGCGATGAACATGGCTGTGCATATGTCTGTTCTTGCCCTGGATCTCACTTCTTTAGGATATATACCTAGTAATGGAATTGCTGGGTCAAATGGTATTTCTAATTCCAGTTTTTCAAGGAATTGCCATACTGCTTCCCACAGAGGTTGTATCATTTTAAAGTTCCACTGGCAGTGTATGAGAGACCTGATCTCTCCACATCCTTGCCAGAATTTGTTATGTTTTGTCTTGTTCAACTTTGCTACTAGTTCTGGGGCAAGATGATATCTCATTGTTGTTTTGATTTGTATCTCTGTAATGGCTAATGGACCAGAAGGCTGGCGGTTCAAATCTACCAGCCACTCCTCGGAAGGAAGATGGGGCAATCTACTTCCATAGTGATACTGCCTCAGAAACCCAAGGAGGGGTAGCTATGAGTCGGGTCCGACTCGATGGTACATAACAACAACAACAACAACAATGGCTAATGATTATGAACATTTCTTCATGTGTTGGTCACTTGCATATCTTCTTTGGTGAAGTGTCTATCCATGCCATCTGCCCACTTTTTAATTATATTATTTGTCTTTTTGTTATTAAGGTGTTGGAGTTTTCTGTAAATTTTAGAGATAAGTTCCCGGTCTGATATGTTATCACTGAATATTTTTTCTAAATCTGTAGGTTCTCTTTTGATTCTTTTGGAGAAGTCTTTAGAAGCACATAAAAATTTAATTTTTGAAGGTCTCATTCATCTAGTTTATCTTCTGCTGTTTGTGGATTTTGGGTTATGGTTGATAGTCTATTTATGCCATATATTGTTGTTGTTATGTGCCGTTGAGGAGGACCTGACTCATAGTGATCCCTCCTTAGATTTTCAAGGCAGTATCACTACAGAAGTAGATTGCCCAACCTTCCTTTTGAGGAATAGCTGGGGGGTTTGAACTGTCAGCCTTCTGATTAGTAGTCAAGTGCCTTAGGCACTATACTACCAGAGTTCCTATACCATATATTAGGGCCCCAAAATTGCCCCTACTTTTCACTTGAGGAACTGTATAGCTTTAAGTTTCACATTTCAGTCTTCGATCCATCTGGAATTAGTTTTTGTGTATGGTGTGAGGTACAGATCTTATTTTCTTTTCCTGCAAATGGATTTCCAGTTTTGACAGCACCATTTGTTAAACAGACATTCTTCCCCATTTAATGGATTTCAGCCCTTTGTCAAAGATCACCTGACCAACTGGTTGATGGATCTATTCCTGGATTCTCAATTCTATTCCATTGGTCTGTGTATCTGTGATTGTACCAATACCAGGCAGTTTTGACTACTGTGGCTGTATAGTAGTAAGTTTTGAGATCTGGCAGTGTGAGACCTCTTTCTTTGTTCTTCTTCAATAGTGTTTTGCTTATCTGAAGTCTCTTTCCTTTCCATATAAACCTAGTGATTGGTTTTTCCATATCCTTAAAAAATGATGATGGGACCTGCATGGGAATTGCATTGAAAGTATAGATTGCTTTGGGTAGAACTGACATATTCACAATGTTCAATCTTCCTATCCATGAGCATGGTATGTTCTTCTATTTATGTAGTTCTCTAATGGTTTCTTGAAGTAGTCTTTTATAGTTTTCTTTGTGTAGGTCTTTTGTGCCCCTGGTAAGATGTATTCCCAAGTATTTTATTTTTTGAGTAGCTATTATAAATGGTATATATTTCCTTATTTCTTTTTCAGCAATCTCTCTGCTGGTATAAAGGAATACAACTGATTTTTGGATGTTGATCTGGTATCCTGCCATGTTGTTAATCTCTCAATTAGTTTCAGTAGTTTTTTTGACTGAGTCTCTTGGTTTTTCTATGTATAGTATCATATAATCAGCAAATAGGGATAGCTCTATTTCTTCCTTACCAATTTGATGCCTCTGATTTCACTTTCTTGCCTTATTGCCCTGTCCAGGACTTCCAATACAAGGTTGAATAGAAGTGGTGATAGAGGGCATCCTTGTCTGGTTCCTGTTTGCAAGGAGAATGGTTTCAGTCTCTCTCCATTGAGAATAATGTTGACTGTTGTTTTTGCATATATGCCCTTTAATATGTTGAGGAATGTCCCTTCTATTCCTATTTTGCTGAGAGTTTTTATCAGGAATGGGTACTGAATTTAATGCCTTTTCTGCATCGATTGATATGATCATGTGGTTCTTTTCCTTTGTTTTATTTATGTGATGGAGGATGTTGATTGTTTTTCTAATGAGTCAATTGGCCAAGATTTTGTTGAAGATTTTTGCATCTATATTCATGAGGGGTATCGGTCTGTAGTTTCCCTTTTGAGTTTTGTCTTTGCTTGGTTTTGGTATAAAGCTTACGCTTGCTTCATAAAATGAATTTGGGAAGATTCCATCCTTTCTATGTTCTGGAATAGTCTGAGTAGGATTGGTGTCAGTTCTTCTCTGAACTTTTGGTAGAATTCTCCAGTGAAACCATCTGGGCCAGGAGTTCTGTTTTCGTTGGACCTGAAACAAGAGGGAGAGCTGAAGCCCAAGGTCAGTGGGGTCTTCACCCAGTTCCTAGAGCAGGCACTTTGAACTCAGACTTCTAGCCTCCTAAATGGTAAGATAATAAATCCCTGTTTTTTAAAGCCATCCAATTATAGTATGTCTGTCACAGCAGCACTAGAGAAACAAAACATCATTGTTGCAGCCACTGTGTCAATCCATCTTGTTGAGGGTCTTCCTCTTTTTTACTGACCTTCTACTTTACCAAGTACAATGTTCTTCTCCAAGGACATGCTTGAGTCTTTGATAAGTCAAAATCTTGTTAGTGTTCTCTGCATCTGACTTCCTGAAGAGTAATTTGGCTTAAGAATCTATTTATAGGTAAAAAGTCCATTGCTTTTGTGGAAATCTAAGTGGGTGGTTAGGAAATCCTAACAAAAAGGAAATCTATTTACTTATTTCTGAGTTTCCTATATTTTCTAACTATACAACAGCAAACAAAAAGTCTAAAGTAATAAAACCAATAATAAACTGTTAGAAATATTTTTTGGAAATGAATATAATTATAGTGTTTATGAAGAGAACATATAAAAATGGATAATTTTGCTATACAGGGTAGTTTAATCTTCACAACATTTACTGAATCATTCTGAACTCAGCAGGAGCTCACAAGATTCAGAATAAATTTTTCAGTGTGAACCGAGTATTTACAAAGTTAGAATGTTTGTTGATATTATGTGGAGACTCAATTTCCTCTACTGTTGTTGTTAGGTGTTGTCAAGTCAGCTCCGACTCATAGTGATCCTATGTGCAACAGAATGAAACACTGCTGGGTCTTGTGCCATCCTCACAATCTTTGCTGTGCTTTAGCCTATCATTGTAGCCACTGTGTCAATCCATCTTGTGAGGGTCTTCTCCTTCTTTGCTGACCCTCCAGGGATATCCTTATTCAGGGACTGGTCTTTTCTGACATGACCAAAGTAGGTAAAACAAAGACTGGCCATTCTCGATTCTATGAGCACTTCTAGGACAGATTTGTTAGTTCTTCTGGTAGTCCTTGGTATTTTCAGTATTCTTCACCAACATCACAATTCAAAGGCATCAACTCTTCTTCAGTCTTCCTTTTTCTTTGTCCAGCTTTCACATGCATATGAGGCAATTGAAAATACCATGGCTAAATGAAAATATCATCTAAATAACTTTGTCATTACTGATAGGTTAGGCACACCTTAGTCTTCAAAGTCACATCTTTGCTTCTTAACACTTTAAAGAGTTCTTTTACAGCAGATTTGCCCAGTGCAATACAACATCTGATTTCTTGACAACTGCTTCCATGGATGTTGACTGTGGATCCAAGTAAAATGAAACCACTGGCAACTTCAATCTTTTCTCCATTTATTGTGATGGTGCTTATTGGCCTAGTTGTGAGGATTTTCTTTCTTTCTCTTTTTTTTTTTTTTTT
>NW_006921757.1:4220010-4240836 GCF_000298275.1 Orycteropus afer afer | reverse complement strand
CTAAGACACTTGCCTGCTAACCAGACGGCTGGCGGTTCAAACCCACCAGCCACTCCTCGGAAGGAAGGTTGGGCAATCCTACTTCTGTAGTGATATTGCCTCGGAAACCCAAGGAGGGGTCGCTATGAGTCGGGTTTGACTCGACGGCACACAACAACAACAACAACAACAACAAAGAATAGATGTGATGTATTGAATACCAATGACCGAAAACCAGAAGAATTGTGGGATGACATCAAGAACATCATCTATGAAGAAAGCAAGAGGTCATTAAAAAGACAAGAAAATAAGACAAGACCAAAATGGATGCCAGAAGAGACTCTGAAACTTGCCCTTGAGAGGACAGTAGCTAAAGCAAATGGAAGAAATGACAAGATAAAAGATTTTGAACAGATTTCAAAGAGCAACTCAAGTAGACAAAGCCAATTGCTGTAATGAAATGTGCAATACCTGGAGTTAGAAAACCAAAAGGGAAGAACATACTTGGCATTTCTCAAGCTGGAAGAACTGAGGAAAAAATTTAAGCCTAGAGTTGCAATACTGAAAGATTCTATGGGCAAAATATTGAATGGTGCAGGAAGCATCAAAAGAAGATGGAAGTAATACACAGAGTCACTGTACCAAAAAGAAGTGGTCGATCTTCATCCATTTCAGGAGGTGGCATATGATCAAGAACCAATGGTATTGAAGGAAGAAGCCAAAGCTGTACTGACAGAAGTGGTGAAGAACAAGGCTTCAAGGATTGGCGAAATACCCTTTGAGATGGTTCAGCAAATGGATGCCCCACTGGAGGCATTCACTTGGCTATGCCAAGAGATTTGGAAGGCAGCTATCTGTCCAGATGACTGTAAGAGATCCATATTTGTACCCATTCTAAAGAAAGGTGATGCCATAGAATGTGGAAATTATCTAACAATATCATTAATATTGCATGAAAGTAAAATATTACTGAAAATAATTCAAAAATGGTTGCAGTAGTATATTTACAGAGAACTTCCAGAAATGCAAGCTGGATTCTGAAGAGGATGTGGAACAAAGGATATCATTCCTGATGTCAGATAGATCATGGGTCAAACAAAGAATACCAGAATGATATTTACTTGTGTTTTATTGACTATGCAAAAGCATTTGATTGTGTGGATCATAACAAATTATGGGTAACATTGAGAAGAATGGGAACTCCAGAACATTTAATTGTACTCATGAGGAACCTGTACATAGACCAGAAGGCTGTCATTCAAACAGATCAAGGGGACACTTCATGGTTTAAAATTAAGAAGGGAGTGTGTCAGGGTTGTATCCTTTTACCATACTTATTCACTCTGTATCCTGAACAAATAATCCAAGAAGCTGGACTATATGAAGAACGTGGCATCAGGATTGAAGGAAGAATCATTAACAACCTGTGATATGATGACGGCACAACTTTGCTTCCTGAAAGTGAGGATGACTTGAAGCACTTGATGAAGACTGAAGAATACAATCTACAGTACGGATTACATCTCAATATAAAGAAAACAAAAATCCTTACAACTAGACCTATAAGCATGAAGAATGAAGAATGGAGAAAAGCTTGAAGTTGTCAAAGACTTCACATTGCTTGGTTCTACAATCAATGCCAATGGAAGCAGCAGTCAGCATCAGATGATGTATTTGTTGTTGTTGTTATGTGCCATCGAGTCGGACCCGATTCATAGCGACCCCTCCTTGGGTTGCTGAGGCAGTATCGCTACGGAAGTAGATTGCCCAACCTTCCTTCTGAGGAGTGGCTGGTGGGTTTGAACCACCAGCCTTCTGGTTAAAAGTCAAGTGCCTTAGGCACTATGCTACCAGAGCTCCTAGATGATATATGTTGTTGTTGTTGTTATGTGCCGTCGAGTCAGCCCCGACTCATAGCGACCCCTCCTTGGGTTTTCGAGGCAGTATCACTACGGAAGTAGGATTGCCCAACCTTCCTTCTGAGGAGTGGCTGGTGGGTTTGAACCGCCAGCCGTCTGGTTAGCAGGCAAGTGACTTAGCCACTATGCTACCAGAGCTCCTAGATGATATATAGCACTGGACAAATCGGCTGCAAATGACCTCTTTCAAGTGCTGAGTAGCAAAGATGTCTCCTTGAGGACTAAGGTATACCTGATACAACCCATGGTATTTTTAATCACCTCACATGCATGTGAAAGCTGGACAGTGAATAAGGAAGAATGAAGAAAAATTGATGCTTTTGAGTTGTGGTGCTGGTGAAGAATGCTGAAAGTGCTATGCATTGCTAAAAGATCTAACAAATCTGTAATGGAGGAGTTGCAGCCGGAGTGCTCCTTGGAGGTGAGAATGGCCAGACTTTGTCTCACCTACTTTGGTCATGTTCTCAGAAGGGACCATTCCCTGGAAAAGGATCTCATGCTCGGTAAGGTGGAGGGTCGACGAAAGAGGGGAAGGCCTTCAATGAGATGGACTGACACAGTGGTGATAGTGATGTGCTGAAGTATAGCAAGGATCATGGAGCTGGCACGGGACCGGGAGATGTTTCATTCTGCTGGGCATAGGGTCGCTATGAGTCAAAGACAACTCGACGACACCTAACAACAACAATATATAGATATGTGTGTGTGTGTACATATACATGTGTGTGTGTATATATAGGCACACAGACACACACACATTTATATATATGTATACATACACACCATATTCATTTAGAAAATTCATTTAGATAATAAAGTAAATATTAATTTAACCAAGCCAAACCAAAGTCACTGCCATCAAGTCAATTCCGACTCATACTGACCCCCTTTGGGTTTCCGAGGCAGTAAATCTTTATGAAAGTAGATTGCCCAGTCTTCCTTCCACAGAGTGGCTGGTGGACTTGAACTGCCAACCTCCTAGTTAGCAGTCAAATGCCTTACGCAGTATACTACCAGAGCTCCTTAAATATGAATTAGGGATTTAAAACAATGTAAAATTTATTTTGCAAAAAGTTCAACACAAGAAACAGTTGCTTTTAGAGAAAGGAATGTTAGGAAAATGTATTTGCGATTTTGTTTTGAATTCACCCACATTTAGCTACCATACACACCACAGATGGTCCAGAGCACTGAAACTCAAAGTCTGAAACTGAAATGACTTTTTAATGTAACTTATGTTCAATAGAACCATTCATATTTTCTAAGTTCTGACTTTTTGCTTTCAAATTTTCTAAGACCCTTCTCAATTTAACTAAAAATAATGTATCGGTATGGGTACCAGGGAGGAAGATCTCATCATGATTAAAATGCAAAGGTTATCTGGGTCTGGCTCAAGAAATCTTCTCTGAGGCTGAGCTTGCTGACACAGTGCAGAAACAGTAATGACTGTAGCAAACTCCAGGTCTCCAAGTGGGTTTTCTTCGGGGTGTAATTACTGATAAGTCCTTAAGAGCCACCAAAGTGACAGTCCTTTGAGCTGGACTCCTGGTAAAGCATTGAAAAAATACTGTAGTATCTAAATGACTCTGTCATTATTGATAGGTTAGTTATGTTATTTTAAGTCAAGACTATTTTAAATATTAAGGAATGGGGTAACGCTTATTTATCTATTTTTTAACTTCTTGGGCATTTTTTAAAGCAGCATTGTATTTTTTCAAATAAACTTTATTTAAATATAACATATCTATGAACCATTTTCTTAAATGCATGCTCATTTTTAAAAAGGTGATAGAAGTATAGTCTTTCAGTCCCTGTCATTTCCAATCATAGCATTACCATACTGTAGATGAGCACAGCTGAATGACACTATTGCAATTTAAGAAGACAAAGTTGTGAGAAAAATCTTGTGCTAGGTGTTAATAAACCCTGGTTTCAAATTCTGTTCTGGTATCAATAAACAGTCAAACTTTGGACTAAGATACCATTTGAAAAAAGTTGTAGAGAGGTTCTTGAATAATTTCTTTTAGAAAGGTGAGCAAAAGACTGGTCCCTATAAGGTGGAGGTTAAAGATGTCCCAAATGTCCAACTTTTCCAAACTCCCATGCCACTCCATCATCTCTGACATCAACTCTTCCTTCTACCCTCAGTAATGTCTCTCCTGTCTTAGGGTTCCATATTTTACTGTAATTTCTCACAGAACTCACGAACTTCCAAGGCAACAACTGACGTGGTGGTGGAGGCTGGGAGGCTGGCAAGCTGGCAAGTCCCAAGTCTGTGGGTAAGTCTGGAGGATTCTCCCAATTCACGGAGTAGTAGGGGTTGGTGAAGTCAAATAGGCAGTCAGATGATGACTGCTGTCTCAAGTCTTGGGGTGAACTGACGATGAATCATATACAGAACCAGAACAAGAGAGTGAACTTTCCCAGAACGTTCCCATACATACCCTCAAGGAAGCTAAGGGTGGTGACTTGAGTCACCCCTTCCAGCAAGGTGGGACTCAAGATACATCCCACCCTAAACAAGCATAGGATTTATAAAACATCACAAAATGGAGGACAATGACTACAAGGGTCATGATAAGCAATTCACTGCACTGTAAGATGTTAAATACAAAGACTACACAGAAGTGAAACTGATTATGACTGATTTTAAACTGATTATAAACATTATAATATGTTCAATATTATCTTTCCACAAAATGCAAAAGATTAAAAAGATAATTGTAAGGAACAAAAGGTAAATCTGAACAAATACATTTGAAAAGTATTATTTATTATGCAAATTAAAATTCCTATTGTCAATTCTATAATTTTTCAAAGATGATCAGTGGATAGATACACATTCTAATAACCTAAAAAATAACAAATGACCACCTTTGGTGTTATTGGTCAAGGATCAAGGAAAACTCATTTGACTCTGTCCAAACAAGTTGCTGTTTCATAATCCCATAGTATTTGCTTTGTTTCTAAAGTTTGTTTATAGCATGCACCTGTAATCAATCATTTGAACTATAAAGGAGAAAGTCATAAAGCCTTTTTTGACAAAAACTAAATGATTGGATTGAACTCAGTTCTTGCTGAATTAAGTTGGTCTTTTACTTGTGCACCTACCTGAGACTTCATGTTTGCTTAGCTGTACAGTCCATGCAAAAATCTGGTCACATTAATTGCTAGAAGCCATAAAAACTAAGAAGTAATTTCTCTCTGTGGTCAAACCAGGATATGAAGGAAAATACACATTAAAGAAGGAATCTTGACACAGCTGTCTTTTGTATAAAGAGGGCCCAAGAAATATTTCTTCATGAAAGGAATGTAGTAAGAGAATTATTTGAAAATGTCTTGGAGCCCACTTTATCTAAAATTTCTCAGACAACATGAAGGGTTTTTGTTTAACAAGCTGTTTTGGGGCAATGAGGTCCTGGCACTACGATGGTTTTCACTAACTCCTCAGACATCTGGTTAAAGCTGTTTAAAGATTCATTAGTGATGTTTTAGGAGCTCTAGTGGCATAGTGCCTAAGGCATTTGACTGCTAACCAGAAGGCTGGTGGTTCAAACCCACCAGCCACTCTTCAGAAGGAAGATTGGGCAATCAACCTCCATACAGATACTGCCTCGGAAACCCAAGCAGGAGGGGTTGCTATGAATCGAATCGACCGGACAGCAGTGAGTTTGTTACTGTTTGGTTTGATTGATGTTTTATGATCCCACCTGAATGTAAAGATTTACTGTCTCAAAAACCCAATGGGATCGCTATGAGTCGGAATCAACTCAATGGCAGTGGGTTTGGTATACTTTTTAGATATCTATGTGCTTGATTCATTAGGATGCATCTGATCATATTTCAAGTTGTACTAATTCAGCAAGTATTTATTTATAATGTATAGTTATGCTTAGAAAAAATAAAATAGTAAAATAGTAAAAAATAAACTCATGAACCAACATTTTGATTAAATTAGAGATCAATTATAATTCAAACTATAATATTCAACATTAATATTCAACATATAATATAAGAGTTTTTAAGAAAAAGCTTGGAGGACTGAAAGTACCACGGAGAACTAACAAATCTGTTCAGGAAGTGCAGGCAGAATGCTCCTTAGAAGAATGGCCACATTTCATCTCACCTACTTTGATCACATTGTCAGAAGGGACCATTCTCTGGAGGAGGATATCATGCTCTCGGTAAAGTGGAAGGTCAGTGAAAAAGGGGAAGGCCCTCAACAACACAAGATTGGCACAGTGGCTGCAATGATAGGCTCAGGTATAGCAAGGACGGTGAGGCTGGTGCAGGACCCGGCAGTGCTTAGTACTACTGTATGTAGAGTCACTATGAGTCGGAGCTGACTCGACAGCCCCTCACAACAACAACAACAACAACAACAAAAAAAAAAAAACTAGAGGATAACCTAAAATATTGCTATATATATCTTATACCTATGCTAAAATTACCTTTCCTTTTTACTTGCAGGGATATAAAATCACAAGCTGGCATGAATATTCACAAAGAAGAAAGCAGGGATACAAATGCATGTGCTACATAGAAAATTTTGAATTTTTCCTTTGCATTATTCATTACCTACAGATATAGCAATATATCCAAATTTGCGATTTGCCATTGCAGTTATGTTCCCCATATCCGTGTGTGACTACACCAGCTATTTAAGTAGCATACCACTGCTTTCTCTAAGAGAAATTGAGAAAGTGCTGAATGTTTAAGGTTGGATGAACCCTGTAGTGTCCTAAAGTCTGAGGAATTCAGTCACTGGAAGACAATTATAAAAGGAAAAGTCTTTTACAGTGTGCAAAAAAAAAAAAAAAAAAAATCACACAATCCTTGTTGTTTTTAAGTTCATTTTTTTGTGTGAAGTTGAGTGCAAAATATATCAAAAGTTTATTTCATTTTCAGTTTTGTAAATACGGTGGTGATTTTATGGAAGAATCATAAGGTGGTAAATAAAGCCAGTTGTTTTTCTAGGGGAAGATGAGGAAGAGCCTGTCCCATCCAATTATATTGTTCATACTCTACTCAGTCTATTCAGAATTTACATGCTACCATGACCTTTTCTTCAAGAAGGTTACCATCTTACCCAGACGACAAGATATTAATCAAGTATAGCTCTGTGCCAACTTCAGCCCCATTAACATTTCTTAAAATATATAATATTCATTAGAAATTTTAAGAATTATAAAAAAAAAGACATTAAAAATAGCTCATAATTTCATCCAAAATGTAATCTCTATCTGCATTAAAAATAAAATAATATATAAAAAGGAGCTTTGGTGGCATAGTGGATAAGACACTTACCTGCTAACTGGAAGGTCAGCAGTTCAAACCCATCAGCCCCTCCGAGGAAGGAAGACAGGGCGATCTACCTCCATACAGATTTACAGACTCGGAAACCCAATGTGGGTCGCTATGAGCCAGAAACAAAATTAATTACATACATACAATAAAAACATTCCAGGGTAAGAAAAGATATAAAATTGTTAGCAAAATCTCCCTTCCTTTTCTCAGTTTCTATTCATAGCTATTGTTAAGTGTCGTGTGTATGTAGTGCCAGGAGAGCGAAAGCGGAGCCATAAACCCCAGGACAGCAGCCTGTGGCGTCACCTGGACTAGGCTTCTTTCTCTCATACGGGAACCAGATTGCGATGAAATGAGGCTGCCAACCGTAGTTCGCACACTTCGCTTCCGGTTTCTGGGATTTCTTGGTGCTTCAGGGAAGGGGTTCCGTGTGGAACCCAGGGCGCCCTACCTAGTGTCCATGGGGTTCGGTGGCTCCCCTTGTATTTGAGATCTGGCCGTTGCTGTCCTTATTTCCTCTATAGAGAAAAGCCTAGGTTTTCGAAAATGCATCTGTAAACTGAAATGTGGATTTCAGTCATCAAAGATGCTCTTGCTGAGGAGAGAAAGTTTGTATTGCCTTATTTGGCCATTTGGATTTTTTTTTTTTACCTTGTTCTTTACAGAAAAAAATTCTTTGCCCCCTATAAATATTTCATCCTCTTTAGCATTGTTGATTTCTCGAGTTTGGCTTCTGTTTCCTGGTTTGTCTCTCCTGCCTGTTGGATGTCTTTGTCGGAACAGGGTACAGACTATGCAGATCAGCGTGATCTCTCCAAGTGCTAGGGACCCTGGGAGAGTTTTCCAGGGTGAGAGGCAGACAGATATTTTTCCTGAGGCCAGTAAGTAAAAGGTAAAGTGCTTTTACAAATGACAATTATAAGTACTTTTTACTATTTTCCTCATATATACACACATAATGAAGTGCATAATGTGTATTAATCTAAAAAAAAAAGCTGTGTATATAATTACACAATTTTTACTTATATGCCAACATGTGTGTGTATATTTTACATGTTGATATGCAAACTTTTAATATTCACAAAATTAATTATGCCATGTATATAGTTTTCTAAGGAGTCCTGATGGCAAATTGTTTAAATGCTCAGCTGCTAACTGGAAGTTCAGAGAAAGACTTGGCAATGTGTTCCAGTAAAGATTACAGCCTAGGGCAGTTCTAGTCTGTCATATGGGTTCACTATGAGTCAATATAAACTAGACAGTATACAAAGATACCTTTCTTGTTTTCTGCTTGGCAGTGTAACTTAAAGATTGTTCTGAATCAAAAATACAGTTTTCCGTTGCTTTAAGTTATCGATGTTTATGTCAGTAACTTGATTTTGTGTTTTCTATATGTGGTAGTTGGGAGCTCTGGTAGCATAGTGGCTAAGGCACTTGACTGCTAACCAGAAGGCTGGCGGTTCAAACCCACCAGCCACTCCTCGGAAGGAAGGTTGGGCAATCCTACTGCCGTAGTGATACTGCCTCGGAAACCCAAGGAGGGGTCGCTATGAGTCGGGTCCAACTCGACGGCACATAACAACAACAACAACAACAAGATATGGTAGTTAAGTTTATGTGTCAACTTGGCTGGGCCTGGTTGTGGCTGGGCGGCTGGATGTAGTATTCCCCATGATGACACTGGTAATCAACTCGGTGGTGGAATCTACTGTGAGCAGCTGAGTAGCTGCTTTAGGGATGGGGGTCTGCTTCCTGTATATAAGGAGAAGCCTTGGGGAATGGTCTCCAGCTTATGGCACACTTGAACCCTGCATGTAGCCATATTGTTGTTCAACAGGCTGCTATGCTCTGCTGACCTTGGGACTTTCAATGAACTTGAATTAATGGCCTGCCATGTGGTTTGGTAACATCAGGACTGTGCTTTTTTACTTGGTGATCTCGGACTTGTCAGCCTCAGCAGCCAGCAGCTGTCTGAGTGAAGAAAAGCCTCCAGCTTCAGTGGGCCGGGAGCAGGAGGCAGAGCTGAAGCCTAAGGTTGAGGGATTTTCACCCAGCCCCTAGAGACTGGCACTTTGAACTCAGGCTTAATGCCTCCAAACTGTAAGACAATATACTCCTGTTTGTTTAAGCCATCCCATTTTTGGTATATTCTTGTCAGAGTGGCACTAGGTAAGCAGAACACTAGATTTGCTGTGGTAAGAATCTTTGAATGTGTATTTGGTGTAAATGCTACTAAGTATTCTGGTATGTTAGTACAAATGTTGCATTAGCTCTGAATTTTTATTTGATCAGACTGAAACTCAGTTAAAGTAGATTAAGCAAAAGAAGAATTTATGAATAATGTAGCTGTATATTCTAGGTGTTTCTGATTTTAGTCATAGCTCCATTCAGGTATTGAAAAATATCATCAAGTTAGTCCTGTCTCTTTATTTTTGGAATGAGTTTTTCTCACGCAGTTAGAATAAGATGTTAATTAGAGCCCTGTGGCTAATTTTACTACACATTTCCAATTGAAAAGAGAGATTATTCCCAAATAACCTAGCCAGGAAAATTGCAAAGAGGATTCTGATTGTCAATATGTAGTTTTCGAACCCCCTACTGAACTTCTCCTGATGTCCAAGATCATGAGATTAGGCCGAAGGTTACACGCAGGATCTTTTGAGGGGCTGCAAGTGGGGTTAGGCCCAGCTGAGAGGAAAGAGAAGTTTTCCTTCCTCAATAATGAAAAAAGATGCTGAGGAGACAACTCTACATTTTTCTGTAACAGCAATTGGCCTTCTTTTTAAATGGTATGCTTTATCATGATAAAGTGCTTTGCCCTTAAAAAAGTTATATCTTAAACCGTGTCTGCTATTAATATCATGAACCCATCTTTCTTTTATTACCATTATTCTTTTATATTCATTGTAATAGAGAATAACTCTTCCCATCCTCAAATTCCCATGTTGATTTTTTTTTTTTTTTTTTACTGCAAAGCTGATTCCAACTCATGGAGCATCCAAATACGCTCCCCTTTGTTGTTGTTGTTAGGTGCCCTAGAGTCAGTACCAACTCATAACGATCATATGTAAAGCAGAACAAAGCGTTTTTACCTACCTCACAACCATTGCTGTTGGGCGCACTGTTGCACCTGCTGTTATCAATCAAGCTCCTTGAGTGTCTTCCCCTTTCACTGATGCTCTGCTTTGCAAAGCAGAACTACCCCTCCTGCTAAAATGCCCACAATCTCACCATTCTTACTCTAAGAAGCATTCTGGTTTTACTTCTTCTGAGATAGATTTGTTCGTTTTTCTGGCAGTCCACAGTACATTCAATATTCTTTGCCAATATCATAATTCAAAGGCATCAATTCTTCTTCAGTCTCCCTTATTCATTGTCCAGCTTTCACATGCATATGAAGCAATTGAAAAGACCATGGATTGGATTGGGTGCACCTCAGTTCTCAAAGTGACATCTTTACTTTTCACAACTTTAAATAGGTCTTTTGCAGCAGATTTGCCCAGTTTAATATATCCTCTGATTTTTGACTCTTGCTTCCATGAACATTGATTGTGGATCTAAGTAAAATTAAATCCTTGACAGCTTCAATTATTTCTCCTTTTATGAAAATGTTGCTTACTGGTCCAGTCATAAGGATTTTTGTTTTATGTTTAGGTGTAATTCACACTGAATGTGATAGTCTCTGATCTTCATTAATAAGCGCTTCAAATCCTCTTTACTTTCAACAAACAAAGTTGTCGACTGCATATTACAAGTTGTTCATGAGTCTTCCTCCCATCCTGATGCTGCATTCTTCTTCATATAGTCCAGATTCTCAGATTATTTGATCAGCATACAGATTGACTAAGTATGGTGAAAGGATACAACGCAGATGGAAATTTTCCTAATTTTAAACCATGCAGTATTGCCTTGTTCTGTTTGAACAACTGCCTTTTGGTCTATGTACAGAATACAAGTAAGTGTTCTTGAATTCCCATTCTTCTCAAAGTTGTTCATAATTTGTTAGGATTCACACAGTCAAATGCCTTGGCATAATTAATAAAACCCAGGTAAACATCTTTCTGGTATTCTCTGCTTTCAGCCAAGATCTATCTGACATTATCAATGATTTCCCTAGATCCACATCCTCTTCTGGATCCAACCTGAATTTCTGGTGATTCTTTGTCAATGTACAAAAGCAACCATTGTTTAATTATCTTCAGGAAAATTTTACTTGGATGTAATATTAGAGATATAGTTCTATAATTTCCACATTCTGCTGGTTTGCCTTTCTTTGGGACGGACACAAATATGTATCTTTTCAATTGGTTGGCCATGCAGCTGTCTTCCAAATTTCAGGCATAGTCAAGTGAGCACTTGTAGCATTGCCTGAGGTTGTTCAAACACCCCAATTGGTGTGGCATCAATTCCTGAGCCCTTGTTTTTGGACAATGCCTGAAGTGTAGCTTGAACCTCTTCCTTCAGTTACCAGTTCTTGATTATATGCTACCTCTTGAAATGGATGCTGAGGACCTTTTTTTTTTTTTTTTTTTTTTTTGAACAGTGACTCTGTGCATTCCTTCCATCTTCTTTTGATGCTTCTTGCATCATTCAATATTTTGCCCACAGAATCCTTCAAATTGCAATTTGAGCCTTTATTTTTTCCTTGTTATTTTACCTTGAGGACTGCTGAGAATTTTCTTCCCTTTTGGTTTTCTAAGTTCAGGACTTGAACATTTCATTATAATACTTTACTTTGTCTTCTCAAATTGCCTTTTGAATTCTTTTGTTCAGCTCTTTTACTTCATCGTTTATTCCATTCACTTCAGCTACTCTCCACTCAAGAGCACGTTCTGAGTCTATTTGACATGCAGTTTGAAGTTTTCTTTCTTTCATGTCTTTTAAATAACCTTTTACTTTCTTCGTGTCTGATGTCCTCCTACAACTATCTGGTCTTCATTTATTAGTGATTAATCCGTCAAGTGCATTCCTGAATTGGTCACAACATTCAGGTGAGATATCCTTGTCTCAGTTCTCCAGTGCTACTGTTACAGAAATACCACAAGTGGATGGCTTTCAAAAACAGAAATTTATTCTCTCACAGTGTAGGAGACTAGAAGTCCAAATTCAGAGTGCCAGTTATTGAGAAAATCTTTCTTTCTCTCTCTCACACACACACCTTTGGAGGAAGGTCCTTGTCTCCTTTCCACATCTATGGGCTCAGCATTCCCTGTTGTTTTCCATGTGCCTTGGCATCAATCTTCCCCTGCATCTAGTATGTTCTTAGCTCAGGGTCCCTGGGTATGAAGTATGCACTCCATTTTTGGCTCTTTTTTGTTAATGGTAGTCAAGTCGCCCTTCTCTGATTGCTTCTCTCTCCTATTATGTCTTGTAAGATCAAAGGGAATGCATGTTGTACCCTAGGGAAATTCCTCTTACTTTGGATCAGGCCTGTGACTTCAGTAAGAGTGTTCCATCTCACCCTAATCCCCTTACAACTGATTGGCTTATCACATCAAGTCACCTCATGGAGGATGATGACATCATTGCAGAACTCTCAAACCACTGAGATTGATGGCCTACTCAATGTGACACATAGTTTTGAGGGACACAATTCAATCCATTACAGTGCTCAAGGTCAAACTTTAGCTCTCATAAACTTGTTTTAATTTTCTTCAGTTTCAACTAGGACTTGCATATGACCAATTGATGGTGTGTTCCACAACTGGCCCCTGGCCTTGTTCTAACTGATGATATTAAGCATCTTCCTCAGCTCTCTGCACAGGTGTAGTTGATTTGATTCCATCCAGTGGGGCCCACATTTATGGTCATTATATATGTTGAGGAACTGTTTCAAGTGCTGAGGAGCAAGGATATCTCACTGAGGACTAAGGTGCGCCTGACACAAGCCATGATATTTCCAATCGCCTGGTATGCATGTGAGAGCTGGACAATGAATGGGGAAGACCGAAGAAGAGTTGATGCTTTTGAGTTGTGGTGCTGGTGGAGAATGCTGAAAGTACCGTGGACTGTTAAAAGAACTAACAGATCTGTCCTGGAGGAAGTGCAGCCAGAATGCTCCTTGGAAGCGAGAATGGCCAGACTTCGTCTCACCTATTTTGGTCATGTTGTAAGAAGGGACCATTCCCTGGAGAAGGATGTCATGCTTGGTAGGGTGGAGGGTCGACGAAAGAGGGGGAGGCCTTCAAGGAGATGGATTGATATGGTGGCTGCGATGATGGGCTCAAGTATAGCAGGGATTATGGGGCTGGTGCAGGATCAGGCAGTGTTTCGTTCTGCTGTGCATGGGGTCGCTATGAGTCGGAAACGACTTGACGGCACTTAACAACAACAACATATGTTGTTGAAAAAATGTTTAGCCAATGAATAAGTTGCTGGTTTTACAAAATTCTGTCATGAGATCTCTACCTTTGCATACTTGTGATATGATTGAAAATACTATGGCTTGAGTCAGGCAAATCTGAGTTGTCAAAGTGATATCTTTGCTCTTGGGCACTCTAAAGAAGTCTTTTGCAACAGATTTGCCCAATGCAATATGTCATCTGATTTCTTGACTTCTACTTACATGGATGTTGATCGTAGATGCAAGTAAAATAAAAACCTTCACAGCTTCAATATTTTCTGTTTATCATGATGTTGCTTATTGGTCTGGTTGTAAGGATTTTTGTTTCCATTATGCTGATGTGTAATCCATTTAAAGGCTGCAATCTTTGATTTTAATCAGTAAGTGTTTCAAGTCCCTGTCACTTTCAACAAGTGAGGTTGCGTCATCTGCATATTATAGGTTGTTAATGAGTCTTCCTCCAATCCTGATGCCATGCTCTTCTTCGTATAGTCCAGCTTCTCAGATTATTCAGATTATTTGCCCAGCATACAGATTGAATAAGTATGGTGAAATGATATAATCCTGACGTAAAACTTTTCTGATTTTAAACCACATGGTATCCCTTTGTTCTGTTTGAACAATTGACTCTCGGTCTATGTGCAGTTCCTTATGAGCACAATTAAGTGTTCTGGAATTCCCATTCTTCACGTTTCTATAGTTTGTTATGATCCACATGGTCAAATGTGTTTGCATAGTCAATAAAACATGTAAATATCTTGTATTCTCTGGTTTCAGCCAAGATCCATCTGACTTCAGCAATGATATTCCTCATTCCAAATCCCCTTTTGAATCCAGCTTGAATTTCTGGAAGTTCCCTGTTGATGCAGAGCTGCAACCATTTTTGAATTATCTTCAGCAAAATTTTACTTGCTTGTGATATTGGTGGCCTAGGGAGGGGTCTGACTCCACAGCACATAACAATAACAACTTATATTTATATATATAAAACCAAACTCACTGCCATCAAGTCAGTCCCAACTCATAGTGACCCTTCCTCGGGTTTCCAAGGCGGTATCACTACGGAAGTAGATAGCCCAATCTTCCCTCTGAGGAGTGGCTGGTGGGTTTCAACTACCTGTCTTCAGGTTAGCAGTCAAATGCCTTAGACACTAGGCCACCAGAGCTCCCTGTGATAGTAAAGATAGATTAAATTTCTGGCAGATGAATGTGTGTTCTCAGTTCATAATATGAACTTCATATTAATCTTGTTTGATTTAAACATTGCCTTATTCTACTACTTGTAACCATAATCACATAAGAATCCTGCCCTAGCAACCACATTCCTAAGATCATAAAACCAACACAGGAACAGCTCAGACGACAGGACAATCACATTCCTCAGAAATTGAGAGTAAAAAAGAAATATGCAAAAGGAATAGCACAAATATAAATTTACTGCTTACATTGCATTTCCTTCTAACAGGCCATTCTTTTCTTTCTTTTCTTTTTTTTTTAATGTCATTTAGGTGAAAGTTTACAGAGCAAATTCATCTTCCATACAGCAGTTCACATACAACTTTGTCTCATGACATTGACTGCAATCTCCCACAATGCAACAGCTCTCCTCCCACTTCCTTCCCATAGCCAACTCTTCCATGTATCCTTGCCTCCCATGTACTTCTGCCCCCTGATCCATCTCCCTGTGCATACACAGCCCTTCTGTTCTCCCATGATTGATCTCTCCAAGGAGTATATCTACCTAATGTAAATGTTCAACTCATATGCCTCTCTTTTGTTTGGCTGGAAGCCACAGGAATGGGTTCAATTACAGACCTAAAGGGCAGCTAGGGGCTTTAGTCTCAGGGATCTCAACAGGCTCTGTCAGACCAGCAAACCTGGTCTCCCCTCTTTTTTTATGATTTTGAGTTTTTTTCACATTGCTATCCAGGATCTCCTACATAGATCATCCTCTGAGTGGTTGACAGTGGTAGCCGAGCACCATCTAGTTCTTCTGGTTCCATAGTCATATAGGCTGAGGATTGCATGGTGTACCAGTCCCTTGGACTAACTGTTGCCATGAATCTTTGGTTTCTTCATTCTCCTTTGCCCTGGATGAGGAAAGACCCATTGTTGCATCTAGATGGCCGCTTGCAAGCTTTTAAGATCCCAGTTGCTACTCACCAAAGTAGGATGTAGAACAACATCCCATTTGTGTAGTGTGTTATGCCAATTGAGCTTCATGTCCCCTTGGACCGTGGTCCTGAGCCCACAGGTCCAACTAATTGCTTCCTCTAGGTAGCTGGCTGTGGCCAAGAAGTGACTACAACCGTGACCCTAGAAATTCTTACAGAACATACCAATACACTTGTAGAAACATTGTCTGTCAACACTGTGCATGGTCATGGGCACACTCCCCCCCTGCATAGACATACCTAATTGTTCAGCCTGTCCACCCATCTGTCCACCTATTGATCAATGTTTGCCATCACTTGACAATGTGGTACTGTATGTGCAAAAGGTTTCATCTTTGTTGTCGGTACCTCTAACAGGCCATTCTTGAGATGTCTTCTAGCCCACTACCCATGGTCACTGTTAACCAGTTTTGAAGCCTGTGCATCCCTGCTCTCCTTTACTGTCTGATGAACTAAGATAGCCAATTCAAAATGAGATCAAGACTCAAACCAAGAGCAAACAGCAGCATACACCTGTGCAGAAGGAGTCACAGTATCCAAGTTGGAGCACATAGACTGTGTCTTAGAAAGAGACTGTGTGTGCACCTAGCCTGAAGGAAGTTGAGGTCTATAGTTTGGAATTTATCATAGCCTTGTTCTGCTTCCTGACATTTTCACAAAAGGGTCAGATTTTATGAATATCTGTCTGCATAAGTCTTTTGAAATCATGAACCCCATGGCCTTAAAAAGTACCGTAAAAACCCCCAGCCTGTAAGGCTCAGGGAGACCCACAGACACACAGGGCATTGCTTATGGCCCTATGTATTTCCACTTTGCAAATTTCTCTCTGAGCTATAGCTGACTTTTTAGTCATTATTCTGGAACGTGGCCTGCGATTGTCTGTCACATTTTTGTCAATGGTGGCTTGAATGTTGCTGTGAAGTAGCTTTGCCATCAGTGTTTCAAATACCAGCAGAGTCACCTGTGGTGGACCACTTTCCGCAGAGCTTCCAGACCAAGCTGTCTGGGCAGAAGGACCTGGCAATCTACTTCTGGAACAATTGGCCAATGAAAGCCTTATGGATAGCAGTGCCTTCCTTAAAAGTGGTAATTCTTAAAGGAAAATTACTTCATTTTAAAGCTGGGACTTTTCAAAAGCAGATTGGCAGCCCTTCCTTCTGATGCACTTTGGGTGGCTTTGAACCTCCAACTTTTGGGCTAGGAATTGAGCAATTAATCATTTGTGCCATTCCGGGACTCCCTCAAATTTCTGTAGGGGAGAGGAAGGGAAAGATCTACTGTGCTCCACAGAAAGCAAAATGTACAAGAGAAACAACTCTTTAAGACAGGTGTCACTTATCTGATTGGTCAGGCTGGTTGAAGTAAACAGTATGCTCTACACTACTCTGCCCTCTGTTCTTCAAAGGTGCCAAGACTTCACAGACATAAGTCCCCTTTTCACCATGTGCTAAACTTACTGGGCTTAGCAATTTAGATGTTTAAGGTCAAGTCAGACAGAAAGTAACAGAAAGCCATTGGACGTCAAACTACGCTGTGTTCTCCCATCCAAATTTTATCAGTAAAGATGCTCATATTGATCTCCACTTAATGGTCTCAATCTTATTTTTGAACATGTGGTGAGCCCCCAATCTCCCAACATATATTTTGACATTCAGAAACTGAGTATAATCAAAAAACTAGTTTAAGTACTGAAATACCAAGCAAATAGTTTGAGGTGTCTGGCTAAGCCAATTCCATGCTCTTAGATTAAGAGGATTTTGGTTAAAAGAATTTAATTTCTGAGGTCCAGAATTAACTACTTAATTCCACTGGAATGCAGCCTAGACTGCAGTTGGTGAGGGAATCCCAGTAATATTCAGGAATAAAAATGCAATGCATCTGTCTGAGATTAAGCATTATAAAAAATTAGGGATTTGAGGTTTTTGACTTTAATTTCTTTAGACTTAACAACTTTAGCCTTTGATTTTTTTTTTTTTTTTTTTTTTAAAGAATTTAACTTAAAAGAGCAAGTTGCCTGATTTATGGACTTTAATTTCAACTGGAATGTGATAATGTGAGGGGAACATATTCAAATTGAACAATTTTTAATAATGCTGACATTTAATTATTTGGAGTACTTTTCTGTTGGTGTTTGGATTCTTCACACGACACCCATGAGCCATCCTGGAACACAGGACTGTGAACGTTTGATGTAAGAATTACATGAGCGAGTGAATTTTTTTTTGCCAGGAATGCATTTCAGGACCTTGGGATTTAGGATAAAAGCAGAGCTGCCATCAGTTGTATCAGGAGAGTTCAAACATGATGGAGATATAAGACTAGAGGAAAGAAAGCAGCTTAATGAAGGTGAAACTACTCCTTTCCTCATATGTTGCCGCACAGCCTCATCTCTGGTTGACTATAGAAGCAATTGTTAAGCCCCATGGATGAAGAGAAAAAGGAGATGGGAGATTTTGGGGAAGGAATCTCTAAACTCATCTCCAGAGATAGAAACCTATGGGGAAAATGTATGGGAGGAACAATCTATACTTGTCTACATCTCCACCCCCAACTCCTCCCTAAACAATAGTAGTTTCTACAGGAAGAGTAATTGATTTAATGGGAGCTCTGGTAGTGTAGTGCCTAAGGCACTGGACTGCTAATCAGAAGGCTGGTGGTTCAAACCCACCAGCCACACCTCAGAAGGAAGGGTGGACAATCTACTTCCATAGTGATACTGCCTAGGAAACCCCGGGAGGGGTTAACAACAATTGCTTTAACAGAGAGTGGAGCAGGTGACTGAGCTGGCAGGATGAGCCCAGCTTTGACTTCTGATTATGATACAGCCTTTCTGAAATCACCCAATCTTTTCTCATTCACATGGTTGTTGTTGTTGTTGTTGTTATTTGCCGTCGAGTCGGCCCCGACTCATAGCGACCCCTCCTTGGGTTTCCGAGGCAGTATCACTACGGAAGTAGATCGCCCCATCTTCCTTCCAAGGAGTGGCTGGTAGGTTTGAACTGCCAGCCTTCTGGTTAACAGTCAAGTGCCTTAGACACTATGGTACCAGAGCTTCCCTTTGCTTTGAATTTAAAGAGGAGGGTATAAAAACTGATTCCAAGTGAGGATATTTGTAAAACAAAGTTTTAACATATCCCCGGGGTTGTTTCTGATGCTAATCTTCGGAATATGCTGAATAAAGCCAGGCAACCAGCAACAAAGGAGTCATCCTGGCCTAGGACCAAGGGGCTGAAGAAAGTGGTCTCAAGCAAGCTACTCAGCAAATTGTTCTGTAGATTCTGTTTCAGGCGTCTCCTTGCCCTCCTTCCTAACTCTTGGCTCTAAAGAATCTTGATGTAGAGTTTTTTTTGGTTGTTGTTTTTAATCTTCACATCAACTTGGGCTTGATCTATTTTATTATTCAACTTGAACCTTCACCATTGCTTTGTGGACTCAGCAATCCAAAGCCTTTTCTTTGTCAATCTTAACACATTTCATCATAAACAAACATAACCTGTTGCCTGTGAGTTGATTCCGATGTGTGACAAAGTATAACTGTTCCATCGGGTTTTCTTGGCTGTAATGTAGTATTAGTGCCTAAGGCATTTGACTGCTAACCAGAAGGCTGGTGGTTCAAGCCTACCAGCCACTCCTCGGAGGGAAGATTGGGTGATCTACTTCCGTAGTGATACCACCTCGGAAACCCAAGGAGGGGTCGCTATGAGTCGGATCTGACTTGATGACAGTGAGTTTGGTTTTCAGTGTTAGCAGAAACCGATCACAAGGCCTTTCACCCATGGTACCACTAGGTGGCTTTGAACCATCAACCTTTAGTGCAGAAGTCAAAGGAATTTTACTGTAAGCTTCTTGTAAATGATTGTGCCTACATATAACATGCTTTCTGGACACATAACATGTTTCATAGGCAGCCAATACCACCTGGGCCCTATTTCAGTCTACCAGATTCCATAATTTCTACAAATATTACGTATGTGATTCAAATATGAATGGAACTGCCAGATTTAACATTAGAACTTAAAGTACCACAAGATGTTAACAAATAGTAATGTTTTCATTTACCACTGAAATATTTATCATTTGCCACTTGAAATATTTCTTCATTTTTCTGCTGTCTGTCTTTCTACCAATTTACTTCCCTGTAGTATCATTGTTTTCCCCTAAAGTAACAGACTGTGCGAAGTAACCAAGGATAAATGAATATTTGTTTCTATAGAGTAGCTCATAGACTTGACTGAGAAGAAAATCTGCATGGAAAGGAATGAAATGTTGAAAACAGACTCTGCCAAATTTAAACTACCACATAGGCCAGGCTGAAACTATTCCTTTGTCTATAGTATTTGCATTTCAAAATTTAGCTCAATTTTCTTTCTTTTTTTGGAAAAAGACCATATTAATGTTATAATGGAGCAGTCCAAACAGACCAGTGGGTATCACAGCGCATAACCAATTTTCTCTTTGTTTTTTGCCCAGCCTTTCCAAAATCCTGTTAAAGTCATATGGGCCCAGAGCTGATCGCGTGTCTAGTTCTTACAATTCATTTCCTTAAAAGAGTGAGAATTATCAGACAGCTGCAGCAGTTCAGCTTACAGGAAAAACGTAGGATGTCATCTCCAAGGTAAGTATGCAGCTGTCTTCCTGTCACTTAAGGTTTTTTAAGACAAATCTAATTAAATGTCTACCTAAAAAGGCTGACAATATAATTCTTAGCATACTAATGAAATTTGTTGTCAGGCAGCAAAATCACAATTCTGTTTCAATATTCTGCTTTTGGCTAGCAAGCTAGAAGCACTTCTTATTTGAAGTAAAATATATAACTGCCTTCTTGACTAATATACTTATTGTATATATTAAAGTGTGTTTCAATTTTTACTGAGTTTCTTTTCTCAATATTAAATAGTTCATCAGGATGGGAAATATTGGATGCTTCCAGAACGAAAGATAAATTCTTATCTGGACATTTGTGTTAAATGTGATTCATCTCTACTTTTCTTTCCGTCTTCTTTTTCTCTATTGAAAAAATATTATGAAATTATTATTTAAATTAGAAACTGAAATCAAACCTGAATATTCAACTTTATTTATTTTCCTCAGTTCTCAGATGTAT
>NW_006921757.1:4194354-4216219 GCF_000298275.1 Orycteropus afer afer | reverse complement strand
AACGACTTATTCACTGCAAGCACCTTTTTTTTCAATAACATATGGGACATACAAAAATCAGATCCACTTCATCTGTGGAAACAGATGATGGGGAAGCTCGATGTCATCAGTCAGAACAAGGCCAAGGGCTAACGGTGGAACAGACCATCAATCACTCAGATACAAGTTTAAATTGAAGCTGAAGAAAATTAAAACAAATCCTCAAGAGCCAAAAATATGACCTTGAGTATGTTGTCATTGTTATGTACCCTTGAGTCAGACCCTACTCATAGCGACCCCTCCTTGGGCTTCTGAGGCAGTATCACTACAGAAGTAGATTGCCCCATCTTCCTTCCACTGAGTAGCTGGTGGGTTTGAACTGCCAGCCTTCTGGTTAGCAGTCAAGTGTCTTAGCACTATGCTACCAGAGTTCCTGACCTTGAGTATATCCCACCTGAATTTAGAGACCATCTGAAAGAAGATTTGATGCATTGAACATCAATGATCAAAGGCAAATGAGTGTGGTAGGATATCAAAGATGTAATTCATGAAAAAAGCAAAAGGTTACAAAAAAGGACAGGAATAGATGTCAGAAGAGACTCTGAAAAATTGCTCTTGAATGTAGAGTAGCTAAAGTGAAAGGAAGAAATGATGAAGTAAAAAGCTGAACAGAAGCTTTTCAAGGGTGGCTAGAGAAAGCAAAGTAAAGTACTACAATGAAATGTGCAAAGACCTAGATTTAGAAAATCCAAGGGGAAAAGGATGCTCAACATTTCTCAAACTGAAAGTATTGAAGGAAAAATACAAACCTTGAGTGCAGTATTGAAGGATTCTATGGGCAAAATGTTGAACGATATGGAAGCTTAAAAAAAATATATGGAAAGAATACACAGAGAGTCATGGTACCAAACAAAATTAGTTGACATTCAACCATTTCAGAAGGTAGGATATGATGAAGAACTGATGGTATTGAAGGAAGAAGTCTAAGCTGCACTGAAGTAGTTGGCAAAAAACAAGGCTCCAGAAATTGATGGAATACCAATTGAGATGTTTCAAAAAATGGAGCAATGTTGTATTGAGAAAGAAATTAAAGTACTCACTTGTATTCACTTGTTTATGCCAAAAAATTTGAAAGAGACCTGGCCAACTAACTGGAAGGGATGAATATTTGTGCCTATTCCAAAGAAAGCTGGTCCAACAGAAAGTGGAAATTATCTCTAACAATATCATACAAAATTTTGCTGAAAATTCAAAAATGGACAAGGAGCTGCTAGAAATGCAAGTCAGATTCAAAGACATGGAAGAAAGGATATTATTGCTGATGTCGGATGTGTGTGTGTGTGTGTGTGTGTGTGTGTAAGGCATTTGACTGCTAACTAGAGGGCTGGAGGTTCAAACCCACCAGCCATTCCTTGGAAGGAAGATTGGGCAATCTACTTCTGTAGTTATACCACCTCGGAAGCCCAAGGAGGTATCTCTGTGAGTCAGATCTGCCTCGATGGCAGTGAGTTTTACTGCCATTGAATTGATTCCAACTCAAAGTGACCCCCATTGGATTTTCAAATCTGTAAATCTTTATGGAAGTAGATTGCTTCATCTTCCTCCCATGGAGCAGCTGGTGGGTTTGAACCACCAACATTGTGGTTAGCAGGAAAATGCTTTATACAATTTTATGATCTTCACTATTTGCTCCATTTTCACTGATTTCACTTTCTAGATTTACTGTTATTTATGTCTTTCCCATAGAATTTTTTTTTCATGAATAACAAGGATTTCATATATGTGTATGGATTTTTTTTATATAACTGCTTTTCATGTTTCTTCTTTGTCTTTATTTTCTGTTTTCACAACAGCCTTTGCTATTATACTCACTTTCATCCTGTCATTCATACAGTGTGTTTTAGAGACCAAGATGTAGATGGTAATAATTAGGTAATAATAGGTTTGTAATTATATTCCTAATATTTAACCTAAAGCAATTCCATGATGCTTCTCAGAAATTTCAATTTTTTATGTAATCAGTCTTATATATTCAAGTGTCTCTGAAAGCCAAAATATTTTAACCCCCTTCCACTAAAGAGCATGATAACATTATTTTATGGACATGACACAGTAGTTTGATGACAGCCGTTCTGATTGTCCAAGCGAAAATAAATTTTTAAGCTTTGATTTATAGATTAAAGAATAATATACACAGACCTTTCAGAGAAAAACGTTTTAGAGAGAAGTACAATGTTTTGGCACCAATTCATCCAGGGTAAAATCAAAGGAACAAATTAATTAGCAGAGGATTGAGGAATCAAGCACGCCTGAATTGAGAAAGAAATTAAATGTAATTTTTTAGCAGCTGTATAAATCACTAGAAGCATCTTGATATAAACATGGACCTGACTCATAAACAGTCTTATTACCTGATTTTCTCAATCAACATGTGTCTACTTCTGTCTCTTTGATATTAATAGCATGAAAAGGAAGTAATGAGTCTGTCATGTGGGACAATAAGAGTATCTAAAATGGAATGGTCAAAAGACTTATTATGATTGCATGTTGTTTGTGTACCATCAAGTTGATTCCAACTCACAGTAACCTTATAAGACAGAGTAGAACTGCTCCATAGGGCTGGTAACTGAAAGGTTGATGGTTCAAACTCACCAGCTTCTCTGTGGAAGAAAGATGTGGCAGTCTGCTCCCGTAAGGTTACAGCTTTGGAAATCCTATAGGACAGTTCTACTCTGTACTGTAGGGTCTCTGTGAGTTGAAATTGACTGGATGGCAATGGGTCAGGTAATCTTTACAGAGTAGTTTGCTAGGTGTTTTCCCCACAAAGCCTCTGGGTAGGTTCAAACCTTCTACCTTTCAGTTATCAGTCAAAAGAAAACAAAATTTCCTTAAGATAGTAAAAACAAAATTTCAGTGTAATAACAAATATTGTTTGTGCTTAAAATTCTTTAATTTTAATTCTTATGACAAAAATGACATGTAATCATTAAAAGAGAGTGAATAAAGGTCAGCACTAAATGTTTTTGAAAGGAGCTCTGGTGGCGTTGTAGTTAAGGCTTGGACTTCTAACCAAAAACATCGGTGATTTGAACCCACCAGCTGCTCCTCGGAAGAAGAGAAGGCAATGTGCTTCCATAAAGATTTACAGCCTTGGAAGCTCTACAGGGGTCTCTATGAGTTGGAATCAACTGATGGTGTGTTGTTGTTGTTGTTGTTGTTGTTGTTGTTGTTTTTAATTTTTAAAGCAAGCTTTCAATTTTAGCTACCTTAAAAAATTCTCCAGATTCAGATTTTTATTAACATTAGGAAATGAGGTATTGACAATTAACAGAAGATAGCAACATCCTTCAATAATAATTATGTAGTGTAAAATATTTGTATTGCTTTGAAAATAAATACAATTACATAAAATAAAAACACAGGTGGGAGAAAGAGAAATGAATCAAGAGATCCAGAAAGGTGGAAATTGAGGAAGGCATACATTTATTAACGATTTTATGGAGGTATTGATAAATATGCTTGGATTGTATGTTTTATGCAAAAGAAATCCAATTCAGTGAAAAATTTAGTCAATCAAATTAGGTATTTTTCCAATGGAATCTCAAATAGCAGAGCTAGAGCGCTTGGTATGACTTTTGAGCCAAAACTGATATTGCTTAAATCTACATTCTGACTATTAAAAGATAAATTGTGCATACAGTTGTATAAACTTCCCATTTGGCTTTCTTTAGACGAAAACTCCAACTAATTAAGTTATACTAAAGTATAAATTCTTATCTATGAAAACATTTAAAACCATAACTAGATCATGGTGGTAACATTTAAAACCATAACTAGATCATGGTGGTAACGCAGTAACTGAAGTTTGATTATATGAATTGCATATTCTTGTTTTGAATCTCTTTTTTTGTCTACGTTACCAGAAAATATATCATTGCTCAATCAACAGTTGTTGATTTACTGATTAATTTATAAAAGTACATTTCAATGAAGAGATATATCTATGTTAAGGAGCTCTGGTGGCATAGTGGTTAAAGCATTTGACAACCAAAAGGCTGGCGGTTGGAAGCCACCAACCATTCTGCAGAAGTCTGAGGCAATCTGCTTCCATAAAGATTTACACCCTTGCCAACCCCGTGGGGCAGTTCTACTCTGTCCTGATAGATCGGTCGGAGTCAGAGATGACTCCATGACAGTGGGTTTGTGTCAACACCTGTGTTTTTAATCCCACTGATTAATCCTTTCTATGTGTATCAAAACAAAAGTATTTTCCAGCTAAAAAATAATCTACTAATTAGTTTCTACTATGTAAGTAATGCATATATTTATCAAAATTTAATTTGCTATTTTTGGTCTCAGGCACATAAAACATGACTTTGTACAATATTATTTTTTAATTCAAAATCCCAGAAACTAGATTCAAAACTCCAAATTATATGGTATTAAGTCAGCTATAAAACCGTTTCTAATGATATTAATGCATAGTTGATATGTAACTAATTACTTCATTTCCTTTGCCTCAACTTAGTTACTTTTCATTACTCTAAAAAATACTGATTTATAAATACTTTTTTGTCAAGAATATAAAAATTTAATTCCTCCTAAATGTGTCTAATTTTAGATTTTAAAAATATAAAAAATTACTTACTCTCATTTGATTCATTAACTGTCTTTAATTCCTCAAGGCCCTTTTTTTCCCCTCTCTCTTTTTTGAGAAGAAAGTGTCTATCATCTAAATTTGGGTCCATCAAGTTTGATTTTTCAGTTTAACAGATCCAGTGGTTAATCAGTATGTATGTAAGGGGCTAAATTGTATCGTACC
Source organism: Orycteropus afer afer (assembly GCF_000298275.1). Classification (NCBI taxonomy): domain Eukaryota; kingdom Metazoa; phylum Chordata; class Mammalia; order Tubulidentata; family Orycteropodidae; genus Orycteropus; species Orycteropus afer. Next base: position 4,211,418 of record NW_006921757.1, on the reverse strand, counting down.
ATTCCCCAAAATACTAGGCTTATCACCCCTCCAAGACACATTGAATATTTGATCTAGTTCACATGAGAGAATTCTAAATTGATAATAAATCCCTGAGGAGGGCTACAGATGCCACAGATGTCTTTTCTGGAACGTGAAGTTATACATAATAACATACTATGGCAATGGGCCTTCTTCCATAATTCATAGCAAGCTATTAAATGATTTAATACACTTTGGGTTTTTATCTCTAGTGCTATGAACTACTTCCGCAATAAACTTGCTACCTATTCAGGTATTGTCATTTATTCCAGGCACTTATCCTGCCTCCCCTTATCTCACCTCCATGCTATTTATCTTCAGAACAAGTAACCCTTTCTGAATCTTCAATCCATCAGTCTTCATTAGTTCATTTCTTTTCCAGACATAACCGATTGCCACTTTAACTTTGTGAGTCTTCAAAATATGCTGTATTTTGATTTTCTGTCTTATGAACTTTGTTTCCTTGCCCCTTCTTTTTATAGCTCAAATATATCTTTTCATTCTTTGCTGTCAACATGAGCTTCCAAATCACTGTTTTGAAACACCATGTTATTTGAGGCACTCAGACATGAATTGTGTCACTACTAGATAGTGTAATATTCTAATAGCATTAGAAAATTAGCATACTCATCATTGGAAATTTTGAGATGTTATAGAATTTAAAATAGTGTATTTTTTCATTTAACATCTGAAAATATGTATTTTTATTTAACAGATTCTCTCTGTTTCTTAATTTCTTCATAATTTTTCTTGTTTCCTTTTAGAAATGTGTATTTTTTATAGAAAACTATATTAGACAGATGTTCCAATCAATTTTGTAATCATATTCTAATCTGTCATATAGCAGATGTTCGCAAATAAAGAATCCCCTTTTCACATTTTCCAAGCAAACAACAGTTTGTATTGTTTATCTCCTGAATCCAAAGAGAATAATTTCATAACAATAATGCTAAGATTTTCATTTCAACTTTGGCATAAATGCAGTCTTTTCTGAACTCTCAGTATCTTATAATTATATTATCAAAACTTAGAAAGGAAAAGAATATATCCATCTAAAATACTTTAATTATGTTTAGTACTTAAGAGCAACAACCAACTTAATTAAAAAACTACAATGACCACATTTCAGATAAGCAAATAATATTTTATGTGATACAATCAACATATCTAAATAACAGTTTAATCATAGTTATTCTGTGAAAATATGATTTTCCTTTATGTGAGGTCACACTCATGATACTAGAGAAAGAAAAGAGAGGAAGCAGTATGTTTTTATTTGTATAAACTTAATATATAACTTCTAACACATAGCAATAATGAAGTAACAGTATTATCAAATAATTGTTGGTAAACTATTATTTTTGTGTGTGCTATAATGCTTAATTTAATTAGTATTGATGTCATGTTAAAATATTATTTAAAAAACAACTCATCGCTGTGGCATAGATTCTGACTCTAGGGTTTCCAAGTCTGTAGTCTTTATGGAAACAGACTACCACATCTTTATCAGGCAGAACAGCTGGCTACATTTCTGTTAGTATCTGAGTGCTTTAACCACTGTACTACCAAGATTCCTGTCAAAATATGTGTTGTTGTTGTTAGGTGTCAGTTGAGTCAGTTCGGAATCATAACTACCCTATGTAGAGCAAGACAAAACACTGCCGCCCAGTCCTGGGGTTCACATGATCCGTTAGTCCTTTAGTCTAATCATTTCTTAGCACCTTCAATTTTCTTCACTCTTCTGTGCTCTTTAAGAGACAAAGAGTTGCTCCTTAGATAACTGTTCACAGGCTTTTAAGACCCTAGTGGCTACTCACCAGAGTAAGATGAGAACACTGTCTTTGTGGACTGTATTATGCCAAATGACCTTGCAGTCCCAAGACTGTGGTCCTGAACCCCCAGGCCCAGTGGCTCTTTCCCTCAAGGTGTTTGGTTATGGCTAAGAAGTGTTCATAACTTTTCCTGAGTATGCTCTATTATATTCATGGATGTATTTGCAGCGTATGTAAATATGTATGTAGAAATATCCTCTGTCAAATCTCTCTATATATATATGGCTTCCCACCCCTGTGTAGCTTGAGTGTCTATGTGTGCACTCAAAGATTATTATTAGTACTATTATTGCAGGATTGGGTATGTAATAGTAATTATCGTTGCTGCCTTTAACTCTTGCATTCCTCCCATGTCATTCTTTGCCTTAATCAGTTTTTGTTGGCTTTCTGCTTATTGTATATTGCCTTTCCCTTCACCCAAGTTAATATGTCTACCTTCTAATTGATGATTTACTGTCTCTTCCCTTCCAGCTCTTGGTAACCTTCAAAGAATGTTTCTGTGTGTATAAACCCTTTCTTGACTTGTTGCAATAGCTGTCTTTTACAATATTTGCCCTTTTGTGAGTGACTAATTTCACTCAGCATAATATCCTCTAGGTCCATCTATGTTATAAGGTGTTTTGCAGATTTATTGTTATTCTTGAATGCTGTGTAGTATTCCATTGTGTGTTTTTACCATTCTTCGTTTATCCATTCTTCTTTTGCTTGGGCACTTAGGTTGTTCTATCTTTTGCTATTGTTGTTAATAATGCTGCAATGAAAATTTGTGTGCATATATCTGTTTGTGTCATAGCTCTTATTTTTCTAAAATAGATACCTAGTAGTGGGATTGCTGGATATATGGTATTTCTATCTGAAATTTTTTAAAAGTATCATAATATTTTCAACAGTAATTGCACCATTTTATAGTTCCACCAACAGCGTGTGAAGGTTCCAGTCTCTCCACACCCTCACCTGTATTTGTTATTTTCTGTTATTTAGAACTTTGCTATTAACACTGGGATAAGATGATATCTCATTGTTGTTTTCATGTGTATTTCTTTAATGGCTAAGGATTGTGAACATTTCTTCATGTGTTTGTTGGCTGCCTGAATGTTTTCTTTGGTGAAGTGTCTCTTCATGTCCTCTACCTCTGTTGCTTTTTGGATTGTTTGTTTTAGTGGCAAACTTATGGTCCCTAGTACATGGCATAAAATGCTCTACTAAACATGACTGAAAATGCACAAATAGCAGAAGACAAACCAGAGGACTGAGACATCCTAAAAATTAAACATTTATGCACAGCAAAAGGCTTCACTAAAAGAATAATAATAATAATAATAAAATACAGACTGGGAAAAAAAATTGCCAAAGACATATCAAACAAGGGACTAAGCTCTAAAATTTATGGAAAACTTCAACACATCAATAAGAACAACCAAAAACAATCAATAATAACAGCAAAAACAAAACATTCTGAATTACTTATTATTACAATTTTTTTTTTCCCCTTCATTGAAATAAATTGCTTGGCCATCTTCCACCACATGTGTGTGTTACTGGACTGTGATATAGTTATTCCATTCTGTTCACGCCAGCTTGCAAGTCATTGAACAAATTACATATTCACAATAATACTTGATTTTTAAAATCTGTTTATGTATTATTTTTTATTTGTATATGTCTAAAGTCAATACATTTGTTGTTGTTATGTGCCGTCAAGTTGACCCCAACTCATAGCAACCCCTCCTAGGGTTTCTGAGGTGGTTATTGTTGTTTGTTGTTGTTATGTGCCGTCAAGTCGGACCCAACTCATAGCGACCCCACCTTGGGTTTCCGAGGCAGTATCACTACGGAAGTAGATTGCCCCATCTTCCTTCTGAGGAGTGGCTGGTGGGTTTGAACTGCCAGCCTTCTGGTTAGCAGTCAACTGCCTTAGGCACTATGCTACCAGAGGTCCTTCTGAGGTGGTATCACTACAGGAATAGATTGCCCAACCTTCCTTCTGAGGAGTGGCTGATGGGTTTGAACCACCAGCCTCCTGGTTAGCAGTCAAGTGCCTTAGGCACTATGCTACCAGAGCTTCTATGTCATGAGATTATGTAAATTTATTTAAAAAAACTAATCATTAAAAATAACAAAATATTATTTCAAAAATTATTTGTATGTGTCTAATGTCAATACATTAAGAAGCTCTGGTAGCATAGTGCCTAAGGCATTTGACTGCTAACCAGAAGGTTGGTGGTTCAAACCCACCAGACATGCCATGGAAAGAAGAATGGGCAATATACTCCCATAAAGATTTACTACCTCAGAAATCCAAAAGGGGTTGCTATGAGTCAGAATCGACTCGATGGCAGTGAGTTTGGCTTTTGGAAAGTCAATGCATTAGACTGTTAATATTATTTAAAAAATTCACTTATTTTATTTTCCTTTTAAAAGAGTTATTGTGTTCTAATGGCAGTATATAATTTGCCTAGTGAAAAAAAGTATAAAGAGTTGCAAAATTAATAACTTTATTAAGCAAAAAATATCTTTTTAGGGCAGCAACTTGCAGCTAAATTAACATGCCTTCTTTTTACATATGTTTGTATAATTACTCTTTAATAGATTTTAGACATCAGCTGCTCTTGTCTTGTACATATATCCACAATCCTTCTCACTTTATACACTTTAGTTTTTAACTTAAAATTATTCTTACTTTCATTGAATTAATTATATTTATGCCACAGCTTAATGGGTCAAAATTAATTTTGATAGTCAGTTGTATATTTCACCAAAGTTGATTTAGGGACAAAATTAAATGATAAATGGTGATACATGTTTTATGAAATTTCACTTCCAGTATATGGAAAAAAGTGTAAGCTTTTGCTTCAGATGTGATGGATTGGAAGAATAGGTTGAGACTGAAGTCACATTGAGAGAATAACCTGCTTTCTGAATCTCCATGGTTATAAGCACACCTTTGGCTGTTGACCTTAGAAAAGTTAATTAACGAGTGTGGCTTTAGTTTCCTCCTCTGTAAATTAAGGTTAATAGTATTTCTTTCCTATCATCACTCATGGATTTTAAGAATTAATGAGTTAACATTTGCTGGCTTTTTGAACTCCTCAAAGATTATTAATATTTTATATTTAGTTCCAACCTCCTTCACATATTTTCACAATCAATTTCATCAGTGAAGGAAAGGACAAGCAAAAATAGTAACATGAGTTTGTTGAGAGAATATTACCTGTATCTTAGTTTTCATTAATTAAAGATGACTGAAATTTGGAAAAACAATGCTTATAGTATATATTTGAGACTTTTGTGGTATTTGCTACTTTCAATTTTCATGGGGCAGAACCTTAATTTATAAATTATACCCCCATATAATTCCTTAGGGGAGCAGAATGAACCATAGTATAATCTTCTTTTTCTTTTTTTTTAACATAGCTAGGTGGTGTAGTGCCTAAGGCATTTCACTGTCAACCACAACAAACCCACCAGCCATTTCTCAGAAGGAAGACTTCCATTGAGACACTACCTGGGAAACCCAAGGAGGGATTGCTATGAGTTGGGGCTGACTTGATGGCAGTGAGTTTGGTTTATTATAGAGATTGTGTGTGTATGTGTGTGTGTGTGTTTAACCTTACTTTTGCTTACATTGAATATCCGAGGATTCCCACTGGTGTTACTTGGAATTTAGAAGTCCTCCCCAATCTTCCTCTCATTTTCCTTGGCTGGCCACTGCCAAAGTTATCTATTTAGCCCTTTTAGTCTCCTCATGTGCCCACAATCTGGTCTGGATAGGGGGGGTCTCTACTATCTTCAGAGACTAGGGTGATTAATATTAGTGGCAAGAAGAAGGGCAGATGAGAAAATTGGATGTGAAAGTAAATGCATGCAACTTTGCTCCCCTCACCTCCTTCCCAGATCTCTTAATGTTTAATTGTTTTCTCAGGTGTCTCACAGCTGACTCATTTTCTTTACCTCAGGCAGTACAGTGCCTCAGGCATTTTGATGGCTAACCAAAAGGCTGGCAGTTCAAACCACCAGCCACTCCTCAACAGGAAGATTGGGCAATTTACTTCAGTAGTGATACTGCCTGGGAGACCCAAGGACGGGTCGTTATGAGTCAGATCCAACTCGATGGCAGTGAGTTTAGTTTTTTGGTTTATGCTCCCTAATGATAATGTTTGTCATCACAAATCTCAACTATATCTCTAGTTTCTGAGATGAAAGTTTTAGAATCATGAAGCATCTGAATCTAGGCATTTATTTGAAGGACTGGTAGCTTATACTGCAATTATATAAGGGAGGCCTTAAGAGCTATAGCACTCTGAAAGAGGAATGTCTCTCTAGCCCTTATGGTCCAAAATATTCCTCAATTCTTCTTCTTTCAAGCTCCTCTTTCATTCTTCATTTTCAGAGGAATGTAATGACCTTCTTTCAAATGCACTAAAAACGCACTGCCACTGAGTCAGATCCGACTCATAGCGACCCCTCCTTGGGTTTCTGAGATGGTATCTCTATGAAAGTAGATTGCCCAACCTTCCTTCTGAGGAGTGGCTGGTGGGTTTGAACCGCTAGGCTTCTGGTTAGTAGTCAAATGCCTTAAGCATTACACTACCAGAATTCCCATTCAAAATGAACACTAATTTTTATCAAAGTCCAAATCACAAAACCAAATCAGTTGCTGTCAAGTTGATCCTGACTCATGGCCACTCCATATATCACAGAGTAAAACTTGTCTTCTAAGGTTCTCTGGGTGGATTCAAACCACCGACCTTAGAGTTAATCACCAAGCACTTCACCTTGATGCCACCCAGGAATTCCTTACCAGAGACAATAGAATCTGATTTCATATAAAGTAAGGAAATATCTTATGTGAACATGAGAGCATTTACATTACAACTGTCATCAATTTTACTCCTGTTAATTATTATGTGAAAAGAACATTCCTTCTATTTTGGGCTTAGATATGTTATAAATATTCCTTTCAACTCTCTATTAAAGGAAATATTGGAGAGTAGGACTGTGCTCAAGCTCATCATTAATGCTGAATACTATTGAATGTCAACTATAAGGCTGGCAGTTCAAACCCATGATGCACACCTTGGAAGGAAGATGGGGCAATCTACTTCCCTAGTGATACCGCCTTGGAAACCCAAGGATGGGTCGCTATGAGTCAGGTCTGACTCCACAGCACACAACAACGTTTACAAAAAAGATTAATCAAGACATGTTTTAAAATACTTTTAATGTATTTAATTAATAAGGCACTTGACTACTAACCAGGAGACTGGCCATTCAAACCCACCAGCCACTCCTCAGAAGGAAGATGGGACAATCTACTTCCGTAGTGATACTGCCTCGGAAACCCAAGGAGGGGTCGCTATGAGTCAGGTCCAACTTGATGGCACATAACAACAACAACAACAATATAGGGGCACATTTATCATCATAAACATAACATTCAAAACATAATAATTCCCACAGAATTAAGTGCATTTTAAGCAAAAATATCACATTGTTGCTAGACTGAAAATAGTCTAAATGTTACTGTTTACTTCATCTGTCATATCCTTCTAATTTATGGTGGGAAAACAAACAAACAAACAAACTCACTACTATTGAGTTAACTCCGACTCATAGCAACCTCTTTTGGTTTCCAATGTGGTAAACCTTTATGGAAGTAGATTACCCAGTCTTCTTTCCACAGAGTGGCTGGTGAGTTTGAACCTCCAACCTTCTGGTTAGCAGTCAAATGCCTTAGGCACTACACCTCCAGAGTTCCTTCTAATTTATGGTAGGCACTAAAATAATATGTGCTGAAAAAATATTGAATGAGCATCCATTTGTCACTGTGTCATGCTTTATAAGCAATTGAGCTCACTGTCTACATAACCAGATCTCATGTGCTTCATGTTGCCGTTTCCCTGGCTGACTTTCCTCTTCACTTTTTGTTGTGTGCTATTGAGGCAATTCCACCTCACAGTGACCCCAAGTGACACAACTGCCCCATAGGGTTACCTAAGCTGTAATACAGGAGTAGATCTCCATGTCTTTGTTCCCATGGAATATGGTAGTGTGATAGTTGAAGATCTGTCAACTTGGCTGGACTCCAGTTGTGAGTGGTGGTTCCCATGATGGATCACATGACTGGGTTCTGAGCGGCTGGTCTGCCCGGGGGGAGTTTCCCCGGGGGTGTGGCCTGCCTGCAGTGCTATCCCAGGGACAGCCTGGAAGAACGGCATTCCGGACTATATACTTCCTTGAGTGAGCGGCTCGCCGCTCACCCTGGAGGTTTCGGATTCATCCTTTGTTGGGAACAGCAACCAGCGTGCTGCGTGCCAGCTTGATTCTCTCGGCTCTGTTGTGCTTATGGGAACCAGGCGGCTCCAGGCCTCATCTCCTCCAGAGACGAACTTTGTGGCTTGAACTCCTCTGCCGTGCGTGCGAAAGCCAGGCGGCTCCGGGCCCCATCCCCCTCCAGAGACGAACTTTTCGGCTTGAACTTGTCGGCTTCTACACGCTTGTGAGCCATTTACCTAAGATAAATCTCTCTCTCTCTCTTTCTCTCTCTATAAATATATATATATACACTTTGCTGGTTTTTGTGTTTCTCTAGAGAACCCAATCCAACACAGGTAGGTTCTTATCTTAGGTTGGGTTCTCTAGAGAAGCAAAACCAGTGAAGCTTATATAGATATATATAGAGTAAGATTTACCTCAGATGATTCACATGGTTGTAGAGCCTGGCAATTTCCAAGTCCATGAGTCAGGTGTCAGGATAGAGTCTTCTCCTGACTCAGGTAGCCGCAAGAGCTAACAAAACCAATATTGACAGGCAATACAGTAGGCTGCTGGTTGCAGAATGTGACAAATCCAAGATTGGCAGGTAAGAGGGCAGGCTGCTGGCTCATAGGCTGTGAAGGCAACAATCTCAAGATTAGCGGGCAATGTAGGCCACTTGTTCAAGTTCAAAGAACTGGAGGTCAGATGATGATGAACAAGATGTAGTATTCAGATCGAGCAAAAAGCCAGAGAGCTTTGCCAGGATATACATATGTATTGGAAGCAGGCCATATTGCCAAGGAAACTTCCTTTCAATTGATTGGCTGCTTATAACAGATCTCATCATGTGGGATGATTATAACTGCCAAACTATTGAGAATCATGGCCCAGGCAAGTTGACACACAACCTTAACAATCACAGTTCTTGCAACTCCGACCTCTGGGTAAAGAGAGATAAGCACTTAAAGAACGAGAGGCCTACAGGTAGCTTCATTCACAATATGATCATTGTATTATTTATTTGTGAAAGCATTTAAAAAATCTCTGTCTTGTCCACCTGTGTGTAACTTAATGAATGTAGGGACTATGCCTATTTTGTTCACTATTGTATCCCATGTAGCTACTGCAGAGATGACATCACAAATAAATTAAGAGTAATTGGATAATTGTGAATAAATGTAAAACATATCAATAAGGAATTTTGGGTAAATGGCAGGAGGGAGAACCATTAGCAAAAAAAGGAATAATAAAATACTTAAGGAAAGATACTTCAAAGACCAGCACAGGATTCACAGAAAATTGATGATAGCATATTAGTTGTATGCTTATGATATTTTGTGGCTATGTTATGAGTATTTTGAAGCAAAAGTTACTTTTTAACCAGTTTTGTGTTCTCAATGTCTAACACTTTGTCTGGGATATGGAAGAGTGTTAATATTTTTTGTTTTTTTCAGTGAATGGATGGTATGCCTTAGTCCTCGTAGTGTCCAATTTGATAAAAATTGGGAGGTAGGTTGTGATTTCCTTCTAACTACCCTATCAGCAAAACTCTACAGTGTGTTTTCCTCTTTTATCTCCTTTCAAGTTTTTATTCTTGACTCTTTGCAAAGCCCTTGGGCTTCTTTGATGGGCTCACTCAGGACCATGCCATGGGTGTTGGCAGTGCAACATCAAAACTCTAGATTTATTCCTCAATCTTCCCTATATTATTTCTCTCCTTCAGAATGTTCTTTCTTTACACTCTGAACAACTGACATTTAAACAGACCCTACTCCCATTTTAAAGAGAAATAGTGTGAAAATGGTAACCAGTAAATTGAACTTGACCCAATGAATCAGGAAAATAAAACAAAAACATTGAAATCTCTGAGATTCTTTAGCAAAAATTCAGTACAAGTTATTATTTTTTTTTCCATAACAAAATGTGTATTTTAAAGAACAAGAGATAATGGAGATACTAAGGCAAAATTTTACACAAGGAAACACAAGTTTTGTTGTAGAAAAAAATCACTTAGGGAATTAGCAACATGGAGCCTCCCCAGTCTAGGCCCAACCTAGCTGCCTTCAGTCTCTCTAAATTTCTTTCAGAATTTGGGTGTTTCTGAACTACTGAGATTGTTACATTGATAACCAAACCAACAAATGGCAGAAATAGCTTTTCATTATTTGATAATAATCCTGACTGGATTATTGTCCTCTGGGAGAGTAGCAACCACATCTTTTATGTCTCATGAAGCTCTTCATCATTAAAGGTGAATATGAGATTAGAATCAGGCTTGTGCATATGTGGAAGCATTTTAAATATTCTGGAAGAGCCCCTTATCTTTGACTGAAATATTTTCTCCTAAGATACGGATGTTGCGGACTCATTTCTCTTCCTCTGTGCCACAGCATAAAGGTATAGGAGAAGAAAAGTCTCTTCTTTTTGGGTATTCTCTCATCTTTTCATTCCTACCAGAACTTAAGTTTGATGTTTAGCTCCACCTCCTTCTAGTTCCTTGTTCCATTCCCTGGATATTAAGCTCATGTCCTTTTCTGTGTTTTTAAAACTCTGCAGGTTCAGTCTTCAAGTATTTGTCAATATAAACTTTGTTGATCTAGCTTTCTCTTAGACTTGCATTTTGGAGGCCCATAGTTCCAACTTATTGGTGACAGAAAAGGTCTTGGCACTTAATTCTGGCTTTTTCTCTCTCACTATATTGGTTTCACTTTGCTAGCAAGAGCATATTTTCTTCCTACTATGATGATTTTCACACTGCATCTTATGGTAACCACTAGGCCGGAGGCTAGAGAGAAGGGACAAGAAATATCAAATTTCATCCCTGCCACTCAAAAGAATAAACAGAGGAGTGGAAGAATAAACACACAATTTCCATGTGACATCATGCAACATCATATAACCACGATAATTCTGGTTGACATGTTTCTTGTTAATTGGCAATCTCTTATTAAATAATAGTAATAAAGAGCCTGGCCAAGAAGTACTTCAACATTAGTAGAGAAGGCTAGGTATATGCTTGAATATCTTTCCTTGAAGCAACCTAACAAATAAATAAACCTGCATTTATCCCATATCTTTCTACTGGTGTTGCCTTATTTTTACCTCTTCATATAAAACACACTAAAGAATTTGTCTGTAGCTCTGTCTCTAATTTCATACCCTACACTCTTGTCTCAGTACACTCCAGTAAGGTGTCCATCCTTACTCCTCCACTACAAATGCTTTTGACAAGTTCACTGTACAGTGTTGACCCCATGGTCACTATTGGCAACATGGATAAGAGGTGACGGCTTCCTCTTTTTATGTCTTTTCTTCTTGCCTGAAATGTTGAGTCAATCCAATGGCATAGCAAGTAATAAAATGTGGCATATTTAACTGTGTTATAGCAAAAATTCATCTTATTTTTGTTGATGAAAGTATACCCTTAACAATTTTTCCCTCCCCATCCCTTCTCAGTGAGTGGGGGAAAAAACAACAGCAGAACTTCTCTAAACTGGTAGACCCTTTGTTCCACTAGCATAGAAACCTGGATGCCTCTTTGAGGAATGAGGGAAGTGTGCAGGGAGGTATATGGTCTTGAAACACATTCCTAGCATTGTATGTCATGCTGAAGCACCAGCCAACAAAATGAAATGTACTCTAACAAGTACAAGTTAAACTTCATGAGAATTCTTAACTGGATCAACCCTTGTAGTACTGCTTAGTTCAGATTAAAGGAATAAATGAGTTAAGAATGTTCCTAATTAAAAGAACCAGTTATTGTCATGTAGAATAGACTATGTGTCTTAAGAAGAAAGAATAATTTTCATAGAAACATTATCATTATCCACTATGCCCTAGAGCTCCTTCACATACAACTTAGAAAATTCTAATTTCACAGTATTAGATAAAACACGAAATTCCTATGAATATCCCTCTATATGGAACATTCTCCTTCCTTCACCAATGTGTCCCCTAGTTATTCCTCAGATCTCCAAGTACTTTATTTCCTCGCCAGCAATTTCTCTAAAGAATGTAGAGGAGTTAGCTAGGTGAAAGTAGGGCAAGTGTAATTTATGAAGATGGAACAGTGTATGTGAAAACCCTGAGGCAAGAAAGGCTTCTAATGTTTAAGAATCTAAAACAATCTCTGTATGGTCATAGAGTGTAGTAAGTGAGAAGAAAGTAGTTATGGGATGGGACTTCAGAGAAGACAGGGTTTCTTCAAGTCACCTATTCATCATTCCTTTGCTTTGATATAGCCTCTCTCATTTTTCCACCACATTCTGACAAACTTGGACAGCATGAACCCTCTATTGCATATTTAGAAACAGTATTAGCAAGACAGTGTTTTAACTGTGTTCTAATTGGAGGGGAAATGTGTTGTTAATATATAATGTATAATATATGACTGTAAGGACACTTGGTTATACTTCTTCTACTCACAACATTAACCCCAACTCACTGCCATCGAGTCATTTCCAACTCACAGTGACCCCCATTGGATTTCTGAAGCTGTAAATCTTTACTGAAGTAGATCACCTCGTCTTCCTTCCATGGAGCAGCTCATGGGTTTGAACCACTGACCTTCCAGTTAGCAGTCAAGTGCCTTATCCACTATGGCACTAGAGCTCCTTCACATACAAGATAGAAAATTCTAATTTGACAGTGTAAGAGAAAATAAGAAATTCCTGGTTTAGATAATCATAAATCTTTTGCCTCAGTTAAACAGCAAATTGCCTATTTTATTTTTATATATTATTCTTGCCATAGAATGAATGAAGGATCTTAGAGCAGGCCTTACTATGAAGGGAAGAGTGAAGAGTGTAGCCATCTGAAGACTTTAGCAGAGAATCAAAACTATGCCCAGAAAGGTCAGCTATGGAACCTGTGCACAATTTAAGGCAGAAATAGTTCATACTTGACTTTGTTGCTAATTCCCTCACAACATGGCCAAGAGTCTACCAGAAACATCATATACTATCAGCCACTTTTCTTTTGGATTTTGATTTCTCTCAACCCTGAGGAGGATGATTACTCTAAGTAATACCAATCATCAGGTTCAATGCTATAAGCATCTGTATCTGATAAAACATGATGGACTGATTTTTACCACTGGATATCCTATGACTGACTATAAAAAATGCAAAGAAAAAATAAGCCAAAATAATCTTAAAATGTGCAAATGGGTATAGTAGCATTCAGTATATTCTTACATTGGTAAGAGGTTTGAGCTGTGAATTTTATTTCATCCCCAGATGTAGTCAATACTCAGCTGCTTTGAATCCAGTCTACCCAAAGTAATATCAACCCCTGTTTTATGTTTTATACTGACTGAACCTTTAATTCTGGAAATAATGACATATGTCTACCCTGGCCATTAGAAGAGTAGATATAAGAGCATAGGCTGGAGACACACAAACCCATCCCCACCAGCATGGAGCCAGAGAAGGCAAGGACTCACCTTCACACTTACATGGCAGAAATATGCTATCACAATGTCATTGGAATTTTGTGCATATATATTATATATACATTGCTAATAACTATATATTAACTGAAAAATCTGGTAGCATAGTACCTAAGGTACTAAGGTTGGGCAATCTACTTCTGTAGTGATACTGCCTCAGAAACCCTAGGATGAGTTGCTATGAGTTGGGTCCAACTTGATGGCACATAACAACACCAACAACAAATAATTTATATGAATAGACAATATTTTGCTACAAGAGTTGAAAAAGAGAAGAAACCTATAAAATGGGACAGAAAAATAAACAGCTGTTTGCAGTAAAGGAGAGTAGAAGAATACCACAAGAGGCAAATAGCTGAGGGAGATACATTGTGCAAAGTAAGAAAGCATAATTAAATTCCTGATACACTAGGACCATGGAAGGAAAATGTGACAGTCTAATTCCATAAAGATTTATAGCCTTAGAAACCTTATGGAGCAGTTCTACTCTGTCCTATAGGATTGCTATGACTTGGGATCAACTCAATAGCAGTGGATTTTTGGTTTCAGACTATGCCAAAGGCCTAAAATACTTTTTCTTGTTTTCTTTAGAGCTCCAATGCACAGTGCACATGGAGACATTCACAGATTTCTTCAGGCAGTACCTTTGTCCCTACGTAATGATCCAAAGATCCTTCTATGAAAAATAAGCATGACTGATTTTATGACCTCACACTTCAACATTGTACTTTCTTATTTTTTTCCCTCAAAGTTTTTTTTTTTTTTCCTGCTTCCTAAGGTTCACAGAATGAGATGTTCCCAGTCCCCTGCATATGTACCAGAATTAATTGTTAAAGTTTTATGACTGTGGTTGTAAGATTAATAACTCAAGCCCCAAGGGAGAATGAAAAAGAATCTAAGCAAATAACTTCTGCTCTTAAAGAGGTAAAGATCAGACCTCATTTCAAGCAAGATGTAGAGTAGTCAAAGGTGAGCTTTCTTCATCTGTGGCGTTCTTCCGTTTTCCCCAGGAGCTGTACCACAGTTAGATCTGGCGATGAGGTTCCCTCCCAGTCCCTGTGCTTGATGTCAGTGCTCCTCAACATATCTGTAGTCAAGGGCTATCTTTGTATTTCCAACCTTTGTGGGCAAATAACTTTATAAATTATAATAAGGAAGTATGATAATTTCCAAGGGCAACAGAAGTTTCTAAATGCTTATTTGCATTTCCCATATTTGCCGCTTGTTGTTTGGTGGCAAAAAGTTTACGAACTCGTATCAGGCTGCAGACTATGCTTTGAGTAGCACTGCTTAAGAGGGCTTTGCATATTACACACCCAAAATTAAAAGCAGTGACTTTATTAAAGAGCACATTGACACCTTTGCCATCAGGTCTGGCACTTGGTGTAGATGGGACAAAATTCATTGCTCTAAGCATCTGCTTTCGTCATGGTACCATTCTAGCTCATTGGAAGTCATCTCCACATCTCTGGACTCAAGTCTCAGGGAGGGAGCAGATGAGTGCATCTACCTGGCTTGAAGCTATGTGATTATGTGGCTGCCCATGTCAAAGACAGGCACTGCTTTGGAGTGTGGGGAGGATGTGAGCAGAGAGAGCATTTGGATAAGAGAAAAAAATTAATTAACTTGTCAAACATTCATTCACTGTTATCATGACTGTAATAGATTCATGCATAATAAAACATTGTTCCTCAGTAATGCCAAACATCAATTTCCTTGCTTCTCTTTCTGTTCCAATTCATGGTTCCCAGAGATAAGTGTAATTGTTTCATATGGCAGGTGAGGAATATTTTATAAAATTCAACAATTAATATTTCTCTTAAGTAAATAAATTTACATATTTGCATACCACATATATACGTAGAACTCATGTACCAAAGGCAGCTGAAACGTTAAGCTAATTCTGTCCTTTGGCAACCAGCTTCACTTTGAACGCTGAGACATTGAATTTGTCACTTAAGTTACATTTTTAAAAAGATCAAATTAAAAATTTGAAAGAAGATATTTTAAATAAGCTTTTTATTTCAGAACTCTTTTAGATTTACAGAACAATTGTGAAAATAATGCATACCTGGATTCCTTTATTAACTTCTTCCATTAATATTGTACCAAAAAACAAACAAACAAACAAAAAACTCATTGCTGAGGAGTTGATTCGACTCATAGGGACTCCTCCTTTGGTTTCCAAGGTGGTACCTCTACGGAAGTAGATTGCCCAATCTTCCCTCTGAGGAGTGGCTGGTGGATATGAACCACCACCCTTCTGGTTAGCAGTTAAATGCCTTAGGCACTATGCCAGCAGAGCTGCCATGGGTATTCTACATTTCTTAAAATTAATGAGCCGCATGGATACATTAACTTCAGTCCATACTTTATTCAAATACCTTTAGTCTTTTTCTAATGCCTTTCTCTCTGTTCTGGAATCCCATCCAAGATACATCACATTTAGTAGCTGTGTGTCCTTAGTCTCCTGTTAGCTGTGATAGTTTCTAAAGCTTGTTTTTGATAATCTGGATGGTTATGAGGATTACCAGCTAAGCATTTTGTAGACTGTCCCTCATTTAGGTTTTGTCTGATGTTTTTCTCATCATTATATTGGTGTCATAGGTTTTGGGAAGGAAGACCACAGAGGTAAAGTGTCATTCTCATCGTGTCATATCAAGGGCCACATGGTTCCCTCTGTTGATATTACTCTCGAGCAGCAGCCTGAGGCTGCGTCTGTCAGATTTGATGCTGTACTTTCTGTTCTCTCCGTTTCGGTACTGTATTCTTTGGAAGGAAGTCACTATGCACACCCACACTTAAGGAGCAGATCGTTGTGATTTTGAAGTTGGAAAATCAACAAAAATTACTTGGAGTTCTGCAGGGATAATTGATCCATCTTCCCCTATGCATTTACTCATTCCATCATTATATCAGTATGTACTCAGGTATATTTATTTTACATCTCAGGTTATAATCTAACACTTTTTGTTGTTACTCAGATAACAAAGATTTGGTCATTAGAAAGCCTTTCAGTTGGCACATGTGTTCCTTGGAAGAACCTTATTGAAATAGGTTTGTTATATTTTGAGTAGTTCCTTACTTTCTGGCACTGCAGGTTGCTCCAGACTCATTCTTGTATTTCTAGAAGCATCCATTTCTCCAAAGAGCTTTGGTTACTTTTATTTGAGAATGCTCTTTGAATCCAAGATCTGCATGCTAGGTACACTTGTTGTCATTGGGATTTGGCTGTTTCTAGACCCTCTTAACTAACATAGCATGGATGACCTAAATGCCCCGCTGCCGAGTGGGATCCGATTCATAGCTATCCCTCCTTGGGTTTCCAAGGCAGTATCCCTACGGAAATAGATTGCCCAACCTTCCTTCTGAGGAGTGGCTAGTGGGTTTGAACTGCCAGCCCTCTGGTTAGCAGTCAAATGCCTTAGGCACTTGAGGCTACCAGAGCTCCCCTTGGATAACCTATACATGTCTATAAATAAGACGGCTCCCTTGTTACCCTCC
>NW_006921757.1:4184178-4190854 GCF_000298275.1 Orycteropus afer afer | reverse complement strand
GGGCTCAAGTATAGCAGGGATTGTGGGGCTGGTGCGGGATCGGGCAGTGTTTTGTTCTGCTGTGCATGGGGTCGCTATGAGTCGGAAACGACTCGACAGCACTTAACAACAACAAAAACAATTCTAGTGGAGTATGGAAACATCACTCCAATATATAGGTATCCCCCACTTTCTGAAAGTTCACGTTATACTATTTTGCTTTTATGAAAGACCTACATTAGTACCTGATTTCACTAACCAAAAAATATCCAAAGAGGATTTTAGCTTTTATGAAAAAATGTGGAAAGAGAAACTAGCTCAATGTTTTACATTGAGCTGCAGCACACTTCCAGAGCCGTGAGAGTGGTATCACCAAGCTCCTTCCCTGGATAATAAGCAACAAGCCTTCATAGCTTTGGACTGTGTTTGTGAACAGGATATGTTAGTGTTATTTTAGGTTTTATGTGTTATTTAGCGTGATTTGGTAGGTTATTTTTTGGGTCTGAGAATACTCAAAAATATTTCCCCTACAAATTAATGTAATTGCTTCTTTGCTGAGGCCATTTCAGCTTATGAAAGGTTTCACAGGAAAGGTCAAATTTAGAATAGTTGGAAAACCTGTGGCTCTGTTTATTTTCCCCTTTTTTTTTGATACTATCATACATATTAAGCTACAGGGAGCTCTGCTGGCACAATGCGTAAGGCACTTGACTGCTAACCAGAAGGCTGGCGGTTCAAACCCACCAGCCACTCCTCAGAAGGAAGGTTGGGTAATCTACTTCCGTAGTGATACTGCCTTGGAAACCAAGGAGGGGTCGCTATGAGTCGGGTTGGCTCGACGGCACATAACAACAACAATATATTGCTATAATTATTATTTTATATATTTGAAGGAAGGTGAGAGACACAGTTAAGCATATCAATATAATAGTAAACAGTGTCAGAAGGAAAGGAGGGAGAGAGAGAGAGAAAGGAACAGAACAATATATGTGAAGAAATCATGAGTGAAATCTCCATTTAATGAAAAATACTAATATACATATCAAAGAAGCTTAACAAAATCCCTGTAGGATAAACAGGAAGAGATTCACATCATAATAAAAATGCAAAAGCCAAAGACAAGGAGAGCATCTTCAAAGCAGTAAGAGAAAAATGACTCATTACTTACAAAGAAACACTGATAAGAATTTTCAGCTGAAAATACGGTGCCAAAGAGGCAGTGAGATAACAAATGGAAAATGCTCCAAGAAAGGGACTTTCAACTCAGAATCTTACATGTAACAAAGCTATTTTTCAGAAACGAAAGAAAAATAGTGACATTCCCAGAAATACAATAAGCTAATATAGCAAATACTGAAGAGGTCTTCAGGTGGAAAGTTTGCTGTTTGTTTCTTCTGATTCCCACTCATCTGTTTTCTCTTTTCTTCAGTGGGTTACCTGAACATTTTTTTTAGGGTTATATCTTGATGTACTTACAGTGTTTTTGAGAGTACCTCCTTGTGTAGTTCCCATAGTAATTATTTTAGTTATCACAGTGTGAATATATATGTTACAAAAGTCTACTGGTGTCATCATTTTACAACTTCAAGTCAAGTGTGGAGATCTTACTTCTATTAGGACTCTTTAGCCTTTCTCCTATTTAAATATTATTATCTTAAGTATCATTGTCCTCTTGTTTTTTGTTTCTTTGAAGTATCATTGTTACATAGTTTTTCAGTTATTCAAGGTAATTTATAAAATTCATGAGGAAAAAGATAGTCTATTTTATATGTGCATCAAAGTTTCTTTCTTTCTTTTCTTCTTTTTAAATTTCTTTTCAGATTAAATCAGCCCCTGTAGTTGTCTAGCTGGTCACTAAAAGGTATGTCTGTTAAGACAATTTTCAATTTTTGTTTTTCTTTTTTAGTCAGAGAATCTCATGATTTCCTCTTTATTCTGAAAGATATGTTCAGTGGAGATAGTATTCTGAGGTAAAGATTTTCTTTCAGCACTTGAAAAATGTTTTGCTTCTGGACTCCGTGGTTTCAGGTGAGATGTCTGTTCTCATTCAAATAGGTGTTCTAATACAGGTAAGACTTTATTTCTCTCTGACCACATTATGATATTTTTTAGTTCTTTTTATAACTTGTTTTTCTTTGCTGAAATGTTCTATTTTAAAAAAAGTTTCAAGATAACTTGTAATTGACTGTTGAAATATTTTTATAATAGCTGTTTTAAAATCTTTTCCAGATAATTCCAACAACCAATTCGTCTGAGTTTTGGTGCCAGGTGATTATTTTATTCTCATTCAAGTTGTCATTGTCTTGCTTCTTGGTATAACAGTGATTTTCAAATGCATCCTGGGAACTGTGTCTATTCTTTGAGGAGACTCTGGATCCTGTTGAATCTTTCAGTTTAGCAGTCAGTCGCCCTGATTAGATTTAGAATGCAGGTACTGGTCTTCTTTTGTGGGCTTTTCTAGTGAGAGTTAAATTTTCAGAGCCTTTGTGTATTATTTTGGTTTGTTTAGTTTGTGTGGTGCTTCTGAGGTTTCTAGTGGTCTCTATTGGTGCTCCTGAAGGGACAAATGGGTTTTGTCAGGCCATCTCACCAAGTGTCTCTTATTATGGGAGAAGTATGGTAGTTTCCTTCTACCAGTGATACCAGCCTCCTTGGGATCTCTGGGCAAGGGATGAATGGGTCAAAAAGAATTCCTGTGTCAAAACAATTATTGGGGCAGGATCTCTTACCAAATCTGCTTGAACATTCTAATGTGACTGGGCATGACAAGGGAGTCTTGGGTCTATGAGAAAAAACAGATCTCCTAGACCAGGCCATTGCTCTAGTGTGTCCACCTTGTCAGTTCTGCCTACCTGTTTCTGTATCTCTTGACAGGGGAGGGGAATCTCAGGTCCAGCAAGGAAGGACACCTCCCCTGATCACCTATTATTGGTGGCACACCTGGTTAAGGCCTCTTGATCAAGCTGTTGGGCTTAGTTTATGTTTTCAGAGGAAATTCTATTCAATCCCTTAGAGAAGCCATGTAGATTGCCCTCTGTTGCTAAATTGATGATCAAGAAATTCCAGAGTTAAGTAGAGGACATAAAACGTCCTGTAGTTTTGTTGTGTCTTCAGCCCTAGGGTCCTAGTTTGCTTTCTTTTTACCATATTTTGAAGTTCTCCATTTGATGTCTCTTGCATTATTTCCAAAGTTGATAATTGTGTTTAGTGGGGAGGAGCAATGAGAAATTATTCTGTCATTTTGTCTGGATTGGAAGTACCAAGTTGGAAGTTTCCATTTTAGACATTTATTTAAATAATTTCATGAAAACTTGCAATAATGATATTAATATCTTTGAAAAATAAAGTGGCATACAGAATTTTGGGAAAATTTCTTTCTTTCTTTCTTTTTTTTTAACCATGTATGATGCAGTTTGAATTTTTTTTACTAGGAATCATAAGAAAATGTATCATATATGATACATAGTTTGAATATTTACTGTGAACCCTGGTCTCAAATATGACATAGTGGTGACCTTTTAAGAAATTAAAATATTGTATATAATATTTTCTCTATCTATTGCTGTTGCTCTTAGGTGCCATCGTGTCAACTCCAAAACTCATAGTGACCTTGTACAGCAGAAGGAAACACTGCACCATCCTCACAATCCTTGCTTTGCTTGAGCCCATCATCGTAGCCATTGTGTCAGTCCATCTCCTTGAGGGTCTCTCCTTCTTCGCTGACCCTCTTCTTTACCAAGTATGATATCCTTCTCCAGAGACTGGTGCCTTCTGACAGTATGACCAAAGTAGGAGGAGTCTGGCCATGCTCACTTCTAAGGAGCTTTCTGCTGTACTTCTTCCAGGACAGATTTGTCTGTTCTTCTAGTAGTCCATAGTATTTTCAGTATTCTTCACCAATACCATAATTTAAGGCATCAACACTTTTTTGGTCTTTCTTATTCATTGTCCAGCTTTCATATGCATATGAGGTGATTGAAATACCATAGCTTGGTAGAGGTGCACCTTAGTCTTTAAAGTGATATATTTTCTGAATCTACTTATAGGTTAAGCGTTGTAATAAAACACATATCAAATTTGACCCTCAGAAATAGGCCTTTGGTGATTTCTCCCTACATATGTGCAGCCCAACTCACAGCTAAGAAATTGCTGAGTACCAAACCTAGATTCTTCTGTTCCCCAAAACACAGATCTCTTCTCCACAGTTACCTAACCCATAGATTTAGTCACATGAGAAGCACCAATTCTGATTTCCATCTCTTTGGCTCAGTGAGGATGGTTTCCTGCTAGCACTCCAACATGGTACAGCATAGTCAATAAATGCTCCTGGCAGAAAACTTAGTATTCATGGGCCTGATATTGTGAGTCTCCCTGTTCTCAGATGGTTAAGTCTTGAGTTGCCTATTGTCTAATACCTAGAAAGAGTTGAGTTGTATGTTTTGTTTTGGCTTTTCTCTTCAGTTTTATGTTTATTTACAATGGGAGGACTGGTCTACTATTCATTTCTACATCGCAGTTACAGATGAAAGTCCAATTATATTGTTTATCCACATTTGCTACTGCTTGTTACCAACTTTACAACTGAATATAGCAACAGGAGTATTGATTATCATAAATTGCTGAAATTCATTGAGACAAGTGAAATATCCATGCATGTTCTAAGCATTCATATTTTACTTATATTGTAGTTAATTCTCAATGAACCTTAGAAGGTTCACATTATTCTTGATAGCTATAGATAAGAAAACTGAGTTATGGATCCACACATCTAGTCAATGGCAGGCGTGGGGTTTGAATCTAGGCCTGCCTGAGTATAAGTCCATATGTCTTTAGGTCTATAAAGTTAAGGTATTGTTAACATATTCTACTGTTTTTATATTTTTTTCTTGAACAAGCACCTCTCCTTTAAGCTCCTTTATCTGTTAGACAGAACTCCTAACTTAAAGTTAGACCAAATGCTATCTTAACTACAAGATTTCATTAATGAAATTAGTATACCACAGAGAAAAGTTTTTCTGCTGTTCAACCTATGCACTAACTACAGGAAAGTCAGTATTTATAAAAGTATTTTTAACCTTGGTCATTCTCCAATAGTCATTTTGGGGAGATTCAGAATATTAACCTATAAGAAATTGATCACCAAGTTATTATATAGCAATGACTCACTGCATGCTGTATTCCTTCTAGATCTTATAAAGGATTGTGAAAAATCATTTTGTCAATTGTGCTTAGAGAGTAAAGTCTGATTTTAGACATAATTGAACTATATAAATTCAATATAGACTGCAACTTAAAATAAATTTGTTCTTCTAGTTGTAAGTTGTAAATGCCAAATATGAAATATAGCATTACAACAAATATAAAAATCTTCCTAAAATATAGTGGTATTTTATTAAGTCAATACTAAAATTCCATTATTTTGAAAGCTACTTTTGCTTATAAGGTTGAATATTGTTGTTTGGTCTCCCTGGCTATCAGATTTCAGTACCATGAAAGGGATGCTTTTAAAATAAATTACAGAAAGCACATTCTGACATTTATAGTAATATTTGTATAGTCAAAAGGGTAAGGATAGCAAAAATCTCTCACTTCTGGGCACTCAGTTGCCATGGGCCCAGCCAACTGTCTTGATAAATTGGGCAACACATACAAATCTAAGACTTGGAGTACCATATAGTATCTACCCAGATTTTGAAAGATGCAAGAGAATTTTTAAATAAAAATAAATCAATTCCATTGAAACAAAATTTGTCCCATAGACCAGCAGAAATTGAAGTGTATGGTGATATATTAAACTAAAAATGAACTACCCACCCACTGCCACTGAGTTGATTATGACTCATAGTGACCCTTTACGACAGAGTAGAACTGTCCATAGGGTTTCCAAGGCTGTAAATCTTCACAGAGGAAGACTGACTTATCTTTCTCCTGCAGAGCAGCTGGTGAGTTCGAATGGCTTACTGTTTCACCATTTGGTAAACGGCCAAATTCTTTAACAACTATGCCCTCAACGCTCCTTTAAGAAGAACTACATACACTTGAAATCACAGACCTAAAAGTGTAAACTGAAGCAGCTTTAATTTTCTTAATGGTTAGGTGTGATCAATGTGAAGGTTCTCCAAAGGTGTCCATGTCCTAATCTCTGGAACCTGTGGACATTTTGGATATATGACAAAGAAGAATTAAGGTTGCACATGGAATTAAGGTTGCATGTCAGCTGATCTTGAGATGAGAAAAATTATCCTGGATTATCTGGGTTGGTCCAATGTAAACACAGAATTCTTATATGTTGAAGAAGGTGACAGAAGAGTCAGAATCAGAGCAAGACTTGAGAATGCTATGCCCCTGGATTTAAAGATGGTAGAAGACACCATGAACTAAGAAATGAAGGCAACTTCTAGGAACTGGAGCAGTCAAGGCAACTGATTCTCCCTTAGAATCTCAGATAGAATATAGCCCTTTTGACACCTTAAGTTAAGCCCAAGTAAGACCCATTCTGGACTTTTGAGCTCAAAACTATAAAATAATAAAATTTTTGTTGTTTTAAGCTACGACATGGAAATTTGTTATAGCAGAAATAGGAAACTAATACACTGGGAATGCGTATTGACTAATGTAACTTTAAGTTTAAATAAAATCTAATTTTAATGAGCTTAACTTTTCCAATTAATCAACTGAATTGAAATGCTAGAATATT
>NW_006921757.1:4162960-4168064 GCF_000298275.1 Orycteropus afer afer | reverse complement strand
TGATGCACAAGTATCTAGGATATTTGAATGGGAATGTCAGATCCTTGATGAACTTAGGCAAAGCCTACATTTGGGAATGGAATTATCTCATGAGAATGATGGGCTCACAATGTTTTATACGAGGAGTTTCTCCTTTTGTTAGTCAAAACATAAAACATAAAACTTGACGAAATAAATGTAGACTTATAGATTGCTTAGTGTGAGTATTTTTGCTATAAGTTATCTTTTCTGTTTTTGTTGTTAATGTTTTGAATTTCTAAATTGTATGTGTACAGTCATGGTTGTAAATTAAAGAGTAGGTTTATCCAACCAACTTCTGGAACGTTATATGTTCATTATTCCCATACTTCTTGCACATTATCAGTATATCCTAATGATATATATATCATCTAGAAGAAGCTGAATTTGAGATGGTAAGAAAAGGTACTGAGGGTTTTCTTAGAATCTATTTCTGAGGACTTGAAATACGTGTATAACTCTAAATGATTCATTTTGTGTATAATCCATCTAAAGGCATAAAAAATAGTTTACATGTGAAGAGAGTAAAATTTTTATATCAGTGCTCATTTGCTGGGAGTCGTGTGTCTATATTGGGAAGGTTAAGCATTTCATGGAAATGTGTCTCTTTCTCAATATGGAAATAGAGGCCTGAAGCCTTGCTTACATCCATTTAACTAAATAATGAATCTTTTTATTTTGAAGTTTGCAGCTATGCATTAAATGTTTTAGACACAGAATTTACTCGAGGCACAGGATCCCTTTAGGCTCAGCATGAATTTTGATAGAGGAGTTAAACTGAGGATGTTAAGATGAATATTTTCTATAACTGAAATATAAAGATGTCAATTATCAGTGTCCCAAATTTAAAGATATGAATTGCAGCTGTTATTATCAGTCTCTGTCTATTTTGTATGTTTTTTCTTTCATTGCACTGTTCACATGAATCCTCCTAAAAAATACTTTTAAAAATCAAACAAATAGAAAGAAATAAAGCAAAACCCACATCACTATTGATTCATCTCATGTTTTCATTCTGGTTGATCAAATCCAGATCTCTTAATGGTTAAAAAAAACCCTTGACTGGGAATTGAGAGACCTTGGTTATGGTTGCATCTCCTCAGCTAATTAAGCATGCAAAGTGGGCAGGTTTTTCATGGTTGCATGTAGGAAACTGGTTTCTAATCTTTCCAGTCTATCATTCTGTGATCTATCATTCTGTAACTCAGGAAATCTCAATACGTCTGTGTCTCTGTTTCCACAGAAACAGTAGAGGAGTCTGGGCCTCAATTGTCCAGGAGAAAGCACTCTCAGCAAAGATGATTGAGGTCAGCTTAATGAAGGGACTAGTTACATGTATGTAACCAAGAAAGTCAAGTGAAGAGCACCCTGGAGCTAATTCCAGTTTGAATGCATCAACCTTAGGTTTGATGTAGAAAAGAGAAGGAACCCTTACCAGAAACTGAAAAGAATGATACCTGAGAAGGAGACTGTCCAACAGGAGCTGTAGGCTTCAAGAGAAGCCTGTAGACACTGCCAGCTGAAGTCTGGCAGCTATAGAGTTGAGGGAATAAATCCTCAACCTCCCCCTCTTCCTCTTCTGAAATCATCTGCTAGTGCCTCCAATTGGCTAAACCTCACATGGACTCGAAGATAAATCCATACAGGTCACTTTCTGGGCACAGAACAGGATGGAGAAGAGTGTAGAATAGATTTGAATTAACATATGAAGAACATGGAAGCCAGTCTTTATTCTGCTGGAATATGGGAAGAAAAAGTACATCCAGTAAGGACAAGGTGACACTTTCTGGGGGCCCTCCTCTTTTGGATTTCAACTGCCAGGTTCACCATGAGTATAACATCTGGAAGTATTAGCAGGAACCTCATATGTGGCTGAGGGAAGCTGTTTTATAGAATGAAGAGTGGTGAGAAGGAAGGAAATCAGCAATGATTTACTTAAGCAAATATTTCCATAACGATTCATTTTATGTATAATCCATCACTTCTCATTTTGTAAGAACAAAGTGCTCTGAAGATTACTATCATAACTGAACTATTTTATTTTTCCCCTGTTCTCCACTTATAATGAAGTGGATGTAAAATGATAAGAACAAGATGACTTTGTAATGAAGAAAAAATTCCATGGGGCATATTTTCCCATCTGTAATTATTTTAGAAATGTCTATTTTGCATGAGAAACAACATCGTTGTAAGGCATGCAAAGCTGTGTTAGTGACTAGCTATATTTCCATAAAAGTAAATGCCAGGAAAGCATAGTAGGGAGTAAAACCAAATTGAGCTTACAATGAACACCAAAGCTGGACTATTTCCTTTTGAAATAAATGAGCAGACTGGGTAAAATAAATGGATAAATATGCCCGTAGTTAGCCAGAGCTTATACTGGAGAGCTAATTCACCAGAAAGTTGTTTATTTCTGTGTGTTCAAATATGCTGGCTTAACTAGAAAATGCTATTATTTTAAATATAGATGCCTCAGAAGATCTTTTGTGATGGGATTTTCAATATACTCAAAATAGAGTGTACATTGTAATCCTTGATGAGTTGCAAGAAGATGACTTAACTGTTAATTTTGGGTGAAGGAATATGTAATTTCAAATCAAGTGAGTGAACAAAATAAAAATTGGAAGAAATTGATTACTTCTTATATTTCTTTATTTCCCAGGCAACAACACTCATTGCTTTGCTGCTGTACTTATTTTAGATAAAACTCATTTGATCTCTTTTAAGAAAAAGCTTCCTTTATGTTGTAAAACAAGCCGGGATTGAAATTTGGTTAACCCTCTGTTGAACCAGAATGGCTAGAAAGTCCTTCAAATACCATCCAGGGTGGTGCAGGAATTTTACTAAAGTTCAGAGAATTCCATAAAGAACCCTGTAACATAGCTTGAGGGAACCCAGACATGATGTCATCATAGGTTTTGTCTAAAAACATATAACGACACTTTACAATTTATAACACCTTAGAATTTTAAGGAGCTCTGGTGGTGCAGTGGTTAAGGCATTCAATTGCTAAACAAAAAGTCGAGGTTTAAACCTACCAGCTTTTCCATGATAGCAAGATGAGACAATGTTTTTGTAAAGACTTATAACCTTAGAAGCCCTGTGGAGCAATTCTACTCTGTCCTTTAGGGTCACTACGAGTCAGAATCAACTTGATGGCACTGGGTTAGACTTGTTAGTATCCTTACCTTTATAAAATCTTTCATGATCATTATGTGATTTTTCACTTGTAAGATAAATAAGGCAAATATTAGTTCTCCCATTATGAAAAATTATAAATGTGAAACAGAGGCTTATTCCCATGGAATAATGTAGACTTGCTTTATCCTCATAGTTTTAACTTACTTGATTCCAGGTACTTGTTAACCTATTTACATGTTTTCATACTTAACTCTCTCAGTACCCCTGTGAACTAAATTTTCACAATGTTTTACAGGTGAAGAAAATGAGGCTCAGAGAGGGCAGGATCATTTTTTCAGCTTCGCTATCCTGAACAACTCTTCAGACTGGATCCTTCTGCCTCTGAGCCTGGACCCTTTTTATCCTACAATGACTCACAGGATAATACATACAGTAACAAAAACACTTTTAATTTGATAACCATAATGAGGCCAGAAAACATCTATTTTACACATTTATTATTTTCCCCAAATCCTTGATATTTCATTGTTTTCTCTCTCATTCCTATTTTTTAGCTTTTTAAATCTTAATACATTAGATTTTGCAGAGAATTAGTAACCTAACTAAAAAAACTCACTGCTGTCAAATTGAACCCGACACCTAGCAACCCCTCCTTGGGTTGCTGAAGCGATATCACTGCAGAAGTAGATTGCCCAACCTTCCTTCTGAGGAGTAGGTTTGAACCACCAGCCTTCTGGTTTGCAGTCAAATGCCTTAGGTACTATGCTGCCAGAGCTCCTAGAAACCTAACTACACTTCTTTAAATTAAATGAAGTGAACCATGTCACTCTACTTTGCCCCTTTCTTTATGGTTAGAGAGCAAAAGAAATCTGAAGACTAGGGTTTCAATAACATTATCTAAAGGATTTCTTCTAAATTTTATTATAGTAATCGATTGTAATATAGTTATTAGTGCATTAAATATCTTTCTTTAACTGCTTTTAGAGATTTAACTTAGGATAAGCTATTTGAGAAATCTAAATATAGTACATTCCTTTTATAAAAATTATAACATAGTCTATAGTCACAGTATATCCCTTAAACATATCTTCATATTTAAAATGACTTAGACCATCTAGAAAAAATGTAAATCATTTTCCCTAACTTGAATATCCACTGTAAGATCTAGCATGTCAGTAAGGCACTATATTTTTTAACTTCTTAGAATTAAATGTGTTAACTTTTCATACATAGATGAAGAGTAAAAATTACTATCAATTTCCAAGGAAAAAAAATATTCTTTACAAATTATTACTGTAAATATCTAAAGAGCAAATGGATGTGCAAACTCTTATCAGAACTAAATCATACATGCACATAAAGTATATTATCTTTGAGATGTGTGATTTCTGCTGTGTGATTTGTTGAATGACTTCACAAAAATTGATTATTTAGCCCATAAATTTGCTTACTAGGGTTAGAACTTTTGAATTAACTATTTTCCTATGACAAAGATTGGATATATTTCCAGAAAATTGTTTTCCTTTCTCTTCTGATCACAGAGTTATTACATATTTCTCTGCCTCCATTAGCATTATGTGTATGCATGGAATCTAGAGAAAAGCTAGGTACTTCTTTTCTTGGATTAACCACTAAAACTCTCTGTAAGTGTCTTATCCTCCTTGTTGGGTAGACTTCAAACACCTAGAGAAGAGTGACACCATACAGTAAAGTATCTTGAGTCTCTGAATCAATAGCTATCCTCTGACGATACAACTTTGCTTGCTGAAAGTGAGGATGAGTGGAGGCACTTACTGGTGAAGATTGAAGAATACAGTCTTCAGTGTGGATTACATCTCAATATAAAGAAAACAAAAATTCTCACAACTGGACCAATAAGCAGCATCACGATAAATGGAGAAAAGATTGAGGTTGTCAAAGAATTCACATTGCTTGGTTCTACAAT
>NW_006921757.1:4159903-4162025 GCF_000298275.1 Orycteropus afer afer | reverse complement strand
AGTAGAAGGCCAGGTTCCGACTGCAGAACAGACCATCAAATTGTGTCTATGAAAGTTCAAGCTAAAGCTGAAGAAAATTAAAACAAGTCCATGAGATCCAAAATAAAGATCTTGATTATATCTCCACTGAATTAAGAGATCATCCAGAGGGTTTACTTGGCTGCGATCTTACCTGAATCAGATCACCAGGCCAGTCTTTCCCAGTACACCAGGAAGGATTCATACTACCAATCTTTAGGTTAGCAGGTGAGCAAAAACCGTTTGTACCATCTAGGGAAGTTAGCCACTGAGAATTTTGATTGAATGTTAAGAATTTTAGTTACTTTGCCTAATATACTTCCAAAGTTTCAGCTGACTGGGTCAAATGTATTTTTAACTATTTCCAATGTATTTCTATATTTTTGTCCTCTACCCTTTAGTTGTGCTGCATGAAAATAGCTTTCTAATTTTTGTGTCCTTTTAACATTATCTCATGTAGTTATATGGCATCTTAATGTTTAATAGTCATGAAGGAAGAAGTTCAGTTATGTAGATATTGCCTATCTAGTTCTTGAGTCATCATCTATTCATTCATGTGACAATAACTCCAGTTCTTGCCATATAAAGTGAAAATGGTTTCAAATATGTATTTGACAAAACAACTGTATCTCTAGATCACCTAAGATCTTTTATTTGAAAAACAGAATTGTGTATCTCTCCATCCAGCCTTGTGTTTTATAGTATCTTCAGTCTGTAATCTTACAAAACCCATATGACCTGTATACCTTGCCTACTACATATACATATGCATTACAAATAGTGGATAGCATTGCAAAGAATGAGAATTCTGGAACACTTAATTGTGCTCATGAACACTTAATTGTACATAGACCAAGAGTCAGTTATTCAAATAGAACAAGGGGATACTACATGGTTTTAAATCAGGAAAGAGGTGTGTCAGAGTTGTAACCTTTCATCATACTTATTCAATCTGTACATTGAAAAAATAATCCAAGAAGCTGGACTATATGAAGAACAACACAGCAACAGGATTGGAGAAATACTCGTTAATTACCAGCACTATGCATATGACACAACCTTGCTTGCTGAAAATGAAGAGTACTTGAAGTACTTACCGACAAAGATCAAATTCTACAGTCTTCAGTATGAATTACTTCTCAAGATAAAGACAACAAAAATCCTCACAATTGGCCCAATAAGCAACATCATGACAAATGGAGAAATGATTGAATTTGTCAAAGATTTCATTTTACTTGGATCCACAATCAATGGCTATGAAACAGCAGTCAAGAATTCAGATGTCATATCGCACTGGGAAAATCCACTGCAAAAGACCTCTTTTACTCTTTGAAGTGTTAAAGAATAAAGAGCTCACTTTGAAGACTAAGGTGTGCCTGATCCAAGCACTGCTATTTTCAGTTACCTCACATGCATGTGAAAAGTTGGACAAGGAGTAAGGAAGACCAAAGAAGAACTGATGTATTTGAATTATGGTATTGGCAAAAAATGTTGAATATACCATGGAGTGCCAGAAGAATGAACAAATATGTCCTGTAAGAAGTGCAGCCAAAATGCTCCTTAGAAGCAAGAATGGCCAGACTTCGTCTCATGTACTTTGGTCATGTTGTCAGAAGGGACCATTCCCTGGAGAAGGATATCACGCTTGGTAAAGTAGAGGGTCAGTGATAAAGGGGAAGACTCTCAACGAGATGGATTGACACAGTGGCTGCAATGATGGACTCAAACATAGCAAGGAATTTGTGAGGATGGGGCAGCACTGGGCAGTGTTTCATTCTGTCCCTATGAGTCAGAGCCAAGCCAGTGGCACCTAACAGGAACAATCCAAAAGACATGGTGGTAGTTCTTTTAGTTTCTTCAAGTTTCCAGATGAAACAAAACACACTTGTTTTCTAAATATATTCTGACACTTGGCCTGCCCAACTGATAATAGATTTTAGTGCATCAAGGATTTTTTCATTTAATGAATTTCAGCTAAAAATTTCTTATAGACTTAAACTCTACTCTTTAAAACAGCTGACACAAAGCTCTCAGTTCTGTGTTTATTGACAGAAGCCTAAGAATTTTCGACATCTTCAAAATGAGCTGAGCTCTTTAAAATCTT
>NW_006921757.1:4157561-4158873 GCF_000298275.1 Orycteropus afer afer | reverse complement strand
GTAGGGTCATTATGAGCTGGAATCAATGGCAGTGTGTTTGGATTTAATCTTCTCAAAAGCAGATTTCCAGCCCTTTCTTCCATGGAACAACTGGGTGGGTTTGAACTGGCAAACCTTAGATTAGCAGCTGATTGCAAACCATTTGTAGCACTCAGGCTACTTGTAAGAGTCAGGATAGTTGTATTGAAATCATTTGGAAATCTTTAAAAAGAAAATTATAAAAGTCTTTTAAAATAAAAATTCTCTGTCTTCATCCCCAGGGATTTTTATTCAGTACATATGGAATAGGGAGGCAGAATCTACATTTTAGTAATGATGTAGTAACTTGTCTAGAGATCTGGGAAGCATTTTTGCTAAACCTGCCATACAATAAAAAAAAAAAATAAAACTCTGATTGACAGGAATAGCCTTGTAACTACATATTGCTAAAAGGATGAAGAATCTCTGTGTCTAAAGAAAACACAATTCAGTGTAGGAGTGGAGTGTATGGTGTTTCTAACAGTTGATTTCACTTCATATCCATGCATTCAAAACCTCTAACTTTATAAATGATATCAAGGTCAAGAAATGTTAAAGTTAGGTGTTAGATTCAAAACAGCCTGTACCAATGTTCCTACGTGTTTTGCTTTTAGCCTTAATGATAAACCACTGTTTTTCTTTTTCTGGATTAAATTATTAAATGTGAACAGACTGCTGATGTAAAGGATTTGAGAGACAAGATTTTGTTCATTTATTTCTTAAAGGATGATGTGAGTCTGACAGACCATGGCACATTACGGTCTCATTGATTCTTTCTTTAAAGATTTCTCTGTTGCTGTAATTCCTAAGCTCTGTTGCTTTCTTTCTGCGATGACATTTAGTTTTACAAGTGGAAAGGTTTTACTTAGTTATACGTTTTCCATTATTTTTCTTTGCTACATTGAAAGCACTATTAGGTTGTTTTCTTTAAACCTAAATTTTCATGATAAAAGTTTCTGAAAGTATTTGTGGTAGTTAAGGTTGTATATCAACTTAGCTGGGCCATAGTTTTGAGTGACTGGGCAACTAGATGCAGTTGTTCCCCATGAGAACATTGAATGTGGTGTGTTCGCGTTACCTAGTGCTGCTCTGACAAGAATATACCACAAATGGGATGGCTTGAACAAACAGGAGTTTATTCTTTCACAGTTTGGAGGCTTTAAGTCCGAGTGCAAAATGCCAGACTCTAGGGGCTGGGTGAAAGCCCCTGAACCTTGGGCTTCAGCTCTGCATCCTGCACCTGGCCCACTGGAGTTAGAGGTTTTCTTCACTCAGACAGCTGCTGGCTGCTGAG
>NW_006921757.1:4155883-4156403 GCF_000298275.1 Orycteropus afer afer | reverse complement strand
AGATTAAAGTTGGTTGCTGACCAAGTTTATCTTGACTGAACAATTCATATCCAGCCTAAGAAACTAGTAACTAGCCCTGATTCAATAACAAAAAATCTACTTTTATTTGTGCTTTTTCAAAATTGTAAAGCTACAATTAAAAATAAAAGGGAAAAAATTGCATACTAAAAATAAAACATAAACACTCCTTCTGCCTTCTTGTTGTGAGTCTATTCAAATGTATCATCAAATGCAGTAGTGCTTCTCCTCAGATTCATTGTCAAGTTTAACCATCGACCATGTTCTCTCTCCCTGCTTCTTGTGCCAGCTGTTAAAATCTTCAGTTACAAAAAACAAGGTATGTTTTATTTTGTAACAATAAAATGAAAATGTATTTAATTTGGGTCCAAAAATGGAGTGTGTGTGTTTGTGTGTGTGTATATATATATATAAAAGGGAGCTCTGGTAGCATAGTGGCTAAGACACTTGCCTGCTAACTAGATGGCTGGCGGTTCAAACCCACTAGCCACTCCTCGGAAGG
>NW_006921757.1:4150791-4155783 GCF_000298275.1 Orycteropus afer afer | reverse complement strand
TTGCCAGTCTCATTATGGGGAATACTACATCCAGCTGCCCAGCCACTCAGCCAGGCCCAGCCAGGTTGACACATAAACTTAACTACCACATGGTGTGATCAACTACATTGTGGAATCTGCTGTGAGCAGCTAATATTAGTTGCCTTTGGAGTGTTGCCCACTTCCAGAATATAAGTAGATGCTTCTAGAAAGATCTCTAACTTCTTGGCACATCTGGATCTTGCATTTGGCTGAGTCATCACTGGCCTGCCTGTTGCCTGCCGATTTTGTGATTGTGATTGTTTCTGGACTCGTACTGGCCTGCCATGTTGCTTGCTAATCTTGTGACTGTGATGTTTTCTTGTCAATCTTGGGTTCGTCAGCCTCAGCAGCCAGCAGCTGTCTGAGTCAGAAAAAGCCTCCAGCTCTAGTGGGCCTGGGACAGGAGACAGAGCTGAAGCCCAAGGTTGAG
This sequence comes from Orycteropus afer afer, assembly GCF_000298275.1. NCBI lineage: Eukaryota > Metazoa > Chordata > Mammalia > Tubulidentata > Orycteropodidae > Orycteropus > Orycteropus afer. Next base: position 4,155,332 of record NW_006921757.1, on the reverse strand, counting down.
GAGCCTTCACCCAGCCCCTAGAGCAGCACTTTGAACTTGGACTTCTAACCTCCTAAACTGTAACAGAATAAACAGAGATTTCTCTGTTTGTTAAAGTCATCTGTTTGTGTTATGTCTATTATAGCAGCACTAGAAAACCAAAACACTACTGAAAAATTTTGCTTCTGTCACCTATCCCATCATTTATCCTTCATTTTTTGCTTTATTTCCTTTCTTTGTTCCGTCCTTTTCTCTTTTTCTGCACAATCAACTTCCACTTTTTCCTGCATTGCTACTTACCATAGACAGTAAATTAGTCTTAAATTGATATACAAAGGTGTGTAAAACTCATGTCCCTAAGGCTCATATTCTCATATTTTATCTCAAAGATAAAATAATTGCATAAAAAATATCATATGAGGCAGTTTGTAATAAATGAGTAATGTTGTTGTTATGTGCCGTTGAGTCGGCCCCGACTCATAGCGACCCCTCCTTGGGTTTCCAAGGCAGTATCACTACGGAAATAGGATTGCCCAACCTTCCTTCCGAAAATGAGTAATAGGGGACCCAATTTAAACCTAAGCCAGGGTCAGTGTATGCTTGGCTTGTGAAATAGAGATTAGTTGAGGGATAAACATGCTTCCTGGAAAAGAACTCATTTCATGGGGCAAAGGAAGTGGACTTTATGACATCGAGCTGGTTTATAAACCTTAGGCTGGAAAAGAAGTAGTGATTGCAAATGCTACTGGATTTTGTCATCACATTTCCCCACATCAGTGAGGTTTTAGATGACCTTTGGGATTTAATTGGGTAGGACTTATGCCTCACAGGGCTGATTTAGGGAATCAGAACAATGTGCATAGTATTGGGATGACTATGAAGGAGAGAAAATCCGTTGAATACTTCCAGAGTGCCTCATCCTTGTGTTAGTGAGAAAAGGCACTTTTAACAGGAATTAAGATGATTGACTTTAGGAGGTTAAAAAAAAAAAAGTGATATAGACCCACTGCCCCAATATATGGAACTATCCCCAATGCACATTACCCTTGTCCAGAACTCTTGGGATAGGAAGAGCCAGTGAGATAAGAGCCAGAAAGAAATGTTGGAAATAATGATTATAGAAATCTGAAGTGAGTGGTCATTATACATTTTCAGGAGACGATTGTGTAGGGAGAGATAACCAAGAAAATCTAAGTGTCTAGCAAAGATGCTTACATGTGATATCCATTTCATTCATGATATCCATTTCATTAAATTCATGTTTCTTCCTATGCAGTGCAGCAAAATTGGTCATTTGATCACTACTCCTTTTTTGTAGAAGGCTTTTATCGTTTGGGTCTCTTTGAATCAAAGCACATTGAAGTTAGTTAGTCCCCTAGACTGGGACCTAGGACCAGGCTTTGTCTCCAAGTTGATCATAGCCTTGAATTTTGGGAAAATGCCCTGCTCCTGAAGTTTAACTCAGAAAGAGTGCACACATCTATGACTGCACTGTAGTATAGAACAAGGACCAACGGAGTTTCCAGAGGAGGGAACATTGCTGTTGCCGAGTGGGATTCTATGATAACTTGTATTAATTGAATGAAATTTTGTTCCTGTAGGTTTCAATGGGTAATGCATTCACACCACCAGCTTCCAGGGAGACACATAACCCTGGGAGGGTTAGGAAACCAAGTAGCGATAGTCTCAAGAAATTGAGGATGCAATGCTACTCATGGTTTTACCATAAATTTAAGTTCAAATACATTGGAATAGTCAGAAGACTCAGCCATGTCATTGTGTGGTTTCCTCAGATGTCTTTGTAGAACCTTGTCTACCCAGTGTAATAATTCCAGAATAGCTCTTTAGAAATGGGCCAATCTGTGTTACAGCATCACTGTCTCTGGAATCTACCAGATCCTCTTAATATCATGGGTGGAAATATATCACATAGCTTAGTGGTACTGAAAAATTCAAGTTACCATATAATAATAGAAGATGTAGTAATGACAGAGGCATGCATTTCTTTATCCCTGCCCCATGAGAAGCTCTGGTATTAGAATTCCCCGGTACACCCATGTGTTAGGAGAAAGAGGGTTGGGGCCTACAGGATAAAGTTATCAGTTATATGTTGCATATGTGTGCAGTAAGGCAGGAGCACAGATCATTTTTCATGAATCCTGCTATTTTAAGCAGCTAAAAGTCAAAGTTAACTGTCCAGAAATAGCAGGGCTTTTGAGAAAGAGTTTTAAATATGTTCTTAGTATTGTTTGAAAGTATGTGTTCTCCCTCTCTAATAACTTTCCAGGACAAAAAGGGGCTGATTTTAGTGGTGAAAAATCAACAGTTAAGAATAAGGTTCAGTAATAATGTCTGAGAACACATAGCCTTGGGAGTAAAATCTGTTTTTTTCACTCAGTGGGCTATAGAACAATCTTTTAGTTGGTGCTAAAATAAACTACTAATATATCTTTTCCAATTAAAGATGTACATATAACTAGAATCCAAAGGCAAAACTCATAGTGACCTTTATATTATTAAAAATCATGGCAATATAAAAGTTTTTGTCCCATACCTGCTGATTATGAAAATCCAGCATGAAAACTAATACTGCTAATACAGGATTTTCAAGTTCTAGTCCCGAGGAAATTGTATTTGGTTTTGCTAAAAACAATATTATATCTAAAATATTGCTATTATACATTATATTATTATTATGTTGTTGTGTGCTGTCAAGTTGGACCTGACTCATAGCGACCTTTCCTTGGGTTTCCCAGGCAGTATCACTACGGAAGTAGATTGCCCCATCTTCCTAACATAAATAGCAGCAATGTGTATTTTCAATGGCTTTCCTCAGTTCCAGAATGGGAATGTCTGAGTCACACCCAGCCATCTCATCAATTTCAGTCGTGAGCTCTATTTAACAAGCAGTTTTAGTTGGTTTAGGGCAATCCATTATCTTTTCTGGGAACTCACCTTACCTTACCAGATTTTGTTAAGGAATATGGTGCTGTAGGTTGGCTTTATCTACCAAGAAGATATAGAGAAGTCCCAATCCCATACCTGGGAATGTGACTTTATTTGGAAATATGGTCTTTGAAGATGTACTTAATATCATGTTGGATTGAGGAAGGCCGTAAGTTCAACAACTGGTGTCCTTAAACTAAGGTCCTGTGAAGACACAGACACATACAGAAGGAAGAAGACCATGTGTCAACAGAGATGGAGGTTGGAGTGATGATGTTACAGGTCAAGGAATGCCGAAGATTGCTAGCAGTTATCAGAAGACAGGAGAGAGGCATGGACCAGGGTATTCTCTAGAGCTTTCAGAGGAACCGTGACCCTTCCACCACCTTGATTCCAGGCTTCTAGCCTAGAACTGTGAAACAAATTTCCATTGCTTTAAGCCGCCTTTTTACAATTTCTGGCACCTTATTACAACAGCCCTAGGAAACTAACATAGATGGTTATACAAGGTTATTCTTGTGTAAGGAAAGTGCCAAAACGCCATGTTCTAGAGGCTAGTAAATCAATAATACTCTATTCAAAACAGAATTTACTACTTCTTTCTCAGCTCTTCTGCTTGAAACCCAATTTCCTTTCAAGGCATTACCATTTCTGCATATTCCTGGCGTGTCTCTCACGCTTGTGTTCCACATCCCAGCATATGCCAAGTCCTGTCTACCCTACCTTAGTTATATCTTTTATCTGTCCCTTTCTCTTTATTAATAATGACAATAATTTGATTTAACTGCAGTGATATTAATTTTTGTTAATTCTGTCATCTGAAAATGCCACTCAGCCTAAAGTCCCAAACTGCTTTGTTTTATTAAAGGTACTTAGAGCAGAGTCTCTATATTGTTTCAGTTCTTCACAAAGTATTTAGCTTATTATAAGCATTCAACAAATACAAGGAATAGATTTTTATGTCTCAATAGAAAAATTCATGGGGGAAGGGGAAATGTCATAGTAGAAGCAGTGGAGAGTCCATTGATGAATCCAGATCGCTGAGCTGTTTGGCAGTGTGGCTACTGAGACATGAAGGGACCACCAAACTTCTTGTACTTCAGCTTTTCCATGTGGTACTATGTATAACATTTTCCAGATCTTCATCACATAGAACCATGACAGCTCTGTAAACACAATGATGAGATTCACAGAGTTGATTCATAGCAGAATATGACTTATGAAGGAACCAATAAGTCAGTAAAGTTTAGATTTGTGACAGCCAATAAGGAAATAATAATATTACCTGCCTCTTTCATGTAATTTGCAAATCATTCAGAAAATTTGTTTTAATTGCTATCGAGCATTTTTTTTTTAAATTTTAAGAGTTTGTTTTACATTCAACATTACGTGTCCATTAGTTTCACTCCCCATTTACCATGCCCAACCCTAACCCAGTCTCCTCCCCAGTGACACACTCCCTGTGTCCCTCATAGCTATGCACTCCTGTTTGTTCTGCATTTCCTCAGTGTGAATGTTGCCCCTCTGGTGCCCAGTGGTCTATTGCTCTAAGGGATATATTACCATAGAGTATATGGGTACGTCATCCTGGGTTGAGTGGTCTGCATGTACATCTT
>NW_006921757.1:4141033-4143386 GCF_000298275.1 Orycteropus afer afer | reverse complement strand
TTGTACATATGGTCACTATGGCATTTAACAATAACAACATCATTATTTATATTGATTCTCAAATTGTCCAAGATTTGAACAGTGGAAGTCCTTTTAAACTAACACAAGAAGATATTTTTGCCCATCTGCTAGAAAGTTGTTATGTTCTATGAAAAAAGAGAATAACTAAGCTAAGCTAACTCACTGTCATTGAGTTGATTCTGACTCATAGCAACCCCTCCTTGGGTTTCCAAGGCAACACCTCTACAGAAGTAGATTTTCCAGTCTTCCTTCCAAGCAGTGGCTGGTGGGTTTAAACCACTAGCCTTCTGGTTAGCAGTCAAATGCCTTAGGCACTATGCCACCAGAATAAGTGGCTTAAAAAAATGTTCAAAATTTAACATTTGGAGTTAGAAGCCAAAAAGCCAAAAGCCACTGCTTCATGATTCAAGTATTGGCTACTGATATTTTCAGCAAATTGTATACTCATACTGCCCACTTAATAACTTTTTGACAAATAACTGAAAAAATGTGAATAAGATAAAAAATAAAATAGAAAAGACCACAACACCAAAAGGATTATCTTTCTTAATCTATGCTCTGAAATCCAATGGAGTATGATCCAGCATGTCAGTCCTTCACAATGTCAGTCCCACTTAGACCCAGAATCCAGAAGGCAAAGAAATAAAATTGAATAATTTCCAAATCAACTACCAGCCCAAATTGTTACTACTTCAAAATTTATATGCTGCTCTTTAGAGAGGATTTCAGAGTTGAAAAAAGGGGTTATTGATCAGAATGAAATGGGAGAGAAAGGAATTCAGAGGGATCAATGAACTCATTGAGTTTTCCTCAGCCTGACTTTGCACACCATACGTTTAAACATTCAAAAATATATTTGTAGCTTTCTAGACAGTCTCCTTAGAAATGAAATTAATTGCATTCTACACTGAAAATTCTATAAACTAATGTTCTTTCATGTGGCAGATGGGCAGATGGTAACGTAAATTCAAATGGATGATTCCCTGGGATTTTGCTTTAGGGGTGTAAAGTGATCAATCCCTTTATCCCCTCACACCTCACCTACAGGAAGAGGTGCAAACTGAAAGTTATCAAAACAATTTAGTATAGAGCTGAAATGTCAGGGAGAAAAGCAGCAAATGAGCTGTGGCCACCATGGAGTGTGAACTCACTGACGTTGATAGCATTGCTAGGGAAACACAATGGAAATGATGGCAAGAGGGTTACAGATGAAACATTACCACAAGGGGAACATGGAAGAGAGCTTCAAGGAAAACGACATTGCTGACAAGATGCAATGAATAAGGAGGATCTAGCTGGGATGAGGGGGCATATGACCCAGAACTACTGAAGCATAAGCGGAGTTTTGTGTCAGATGTAGGGAATATTGAGAGTGTTATATTATCCCTTCATGTGTAAACTGTGATTATAAAACATAACATTCATTGCACAAGACAGTCATTCATTCAAAAATATTTATGGAATGTGCCAAACTGGTGCTAGTTCTAAAAATGTTTCATTGAAATGCATTGCCTTTGTGGAGCTTAGACTACAGTGTTCCCCTGGGACAGAGGCAATGAGTGTATCTTAAAAATACAAGATTAAATAAACCCAGGATTGGAAGTGCTGTGGAGCTAGATAAAGTAAAGAAAGGTGACAGTTACTGAGGGGTTGAGGAAGGTGTGCTGCAGTGTTAAATATGGTAGACAAGGAAGGTCTCACTGATGAGACAGTATTTCATCAGAGACTTCTGGTACATAAAGAAAAGAACAAGGAAGCATGCATGGGGAAGGTGTGTTCCCAAGACAGGGGCCAGAAAGTGCAACAGCTTCAAGGCAGCATGTCTGCTGCACTCAGGGAATATTGTAGGGTCCAATAGTTAGCAGTTCACTCTATACATCTTATGTATGTTGTGTGTTTGGGTGTGACATAGTGATATTGTACAGAATACATTGAACATTTATTTAGCACCAGTTAAGTACAAGCACTAGTCCAGATGAGGAAGAATTCCTTTTAAAGTAATTAAAAACAAAATGTAATGATTGACCTATGTTCCCCTCCTCTCTCTCTGTAGCTATCTCTTTTCCCTACACACACTCGCACCTGTGTGTGTGTGTATGTGCATGTGTGCATGCAGGGATTAGCTAATATTAGATCTCCCACTGAAATAGAAAAGTTGGGCTTTTTTTTTGGTAAATAAGATCAAATTTTAAGAGAAATCATATACACAAATATCATATTAGAGAAAGTTGATGATCCTTAAGTAACGTGAGAATAGTCTAATAGTCCATTTCATTACAGGAATCCATATACCACACTAAAATCCACATAGAGGTCAGTCTATTACAGAAAC
>NW_006921757.1:4139310-4140933 GCF_000298275.1 Orycteropus afer afer | reverse complement strand
GACCATTAGCTGCATCTTAGATGGCCACTTGAAAGCTTTTAAGACCCCAGTCACTACTCACCAATGTAGGATGTGGAGCAAGGCTTTTATGTATTTTGTTGTGCCAATTGAGTCTGGTGTCCCCCAATACTATGGTCCTGAGACGGTAGATCTATCGGATCTCTCTCCCATAGTGTCTGGTTGTCTGTGAGGGATTACTCTGTGTCTGTCTTCCATTGTTTCTGTAAAGATTGCAGGTATTTTGTATCACTGGTGTCGGTGCAAGATTAGCCTGCACTGAATCTATCCTTAGTCTAGAATATCCTCCTGTTCCCTGACCCACATCTGATCCTCTCAGGTGTTTATGTGTTTATCTGTAGCCTGGTGTTTGGTGTTAATGGTAATGCAGTATTGTGGGCACACTGGTTGGTATTAGCATCTGTCGTCTATCTCTTATGTGCACAATTTAGTGTCTTCCCATTTCCTAATGTTATCATGATAGTCACAGACTCTTTCCATGTATCCTTCCCCTTACCCACTGGCGTGTGGGCCCCAACTAGCCTGAAATTAATCCCTCCCCTTTCCTCCCCATCCTGGTAACCTATTAATTGAATTCCCTTTCCCATGCAAACTTTGTCTTTTTACAATAAAGGGCTCATACAGTCTTGTCCTTCTGTGATTGATTTATTTCACTCAGCATAATGTCCTCCAGGCTCATCCATGTTGTGAGATGCTTCAGGTATCCCTCATTGTTCTTTAATCTAGCATAGTATTCCATTGTGTGCATGTACCATAATTTGGTTATCCACTCATCCGTTGCTGGGCATTTAGGTTGTTTCCATCTGTGATAGTTGAAGCTGTGTGTCAACTTGGCTGGACCACAATTCTGTGTGGTTTAAGCTGTTGTGATGGTTATTCCCATGATGGGATCAGATGATTATGTTTTGAGCAGCCAATCTGTTGAAAGGGAGTTTCCCTAGGGGTGTGGCCTGTGTCCAGTATATCTATGGACATCTTCTGTGGATCGGGATTCTGTTGTGCTGCCTACAACTGTCCATGAGTGAACAATCTACCATTCAGCCTGGAGATCTTGGATTCGTCATTTGTTGGAGTCAACAGCCGGTGTATTGCCTGCCAGCCTTGAGCTCCTCAGGCCCTGCAGCTACAAGAGTTGGGAAAAGCCTCCAGCTTTACATTTGATCCAGGAACTTTGGCCAGCTTCTATGAGTGTATGAGCCATTTTCCTAATATAAATTTCTCTATATATACATATATATAAGCTTTACTGGTTTTGTTTCTCTAGAAAACCCAATCTAACACACCATCTCTTTGCTATAGTGAATTGTGCTGTGATGAACATAGGTGTACATATGTCTGATCGTGTGCTGTCTCTCACCTCCTTAGGATATATAGTCCAAGTAATGGAATTGCTGGGTCAAATGGTATTTTTATTTTCAGTTTTTTAAGGAAATGCCATACTGTATGCCACAACGGTTATACAATTTTACAATCCCATCAGTAGTGCACAAGAGTTCCAATCTCTTCACAACCTCACCAGCATTTGTTATTTTCTGACCTGTTGAACTTTGCTATTATTGCAGGGGTGAGATGATATCTCATCATTGTTTTGATTTGCATCTCTCT
>NW_006921757.1:4137279-4138941 GCF_000298275.1 Orycteropus afer afer | reverse complement strand
AAATAGCCAGTGTGTCATATGATATTGCTGCTCTGATCACTGCAAGCTGCTGAGCTTGGGGATTTTATAGTGTCTGCAAGAGATAACAATGTCTTGGTTGCTTGTCAAGCAAGGGTTTGTTTTTACAGCAGACTAGATTAAATAGAAATTGACTTTGGTTTCTTTTTGCATGGGCATTGAATGGATAAGGAAATAAATGAGAATTGGATGGGTTTTAATGTTGTAGATAAGAAGGCTCCAAAATGGGAAACTTATTGTCCATCAGCACAGAGGGATAATGATTTAGAGAAGAATAAGGGAAATAAGCTTGGCTATTGGTAAACTCACTCATCACAGGTGAATACTTCATTCAAGCATTTTAATATAGTGATATACTTAATTTTACATTTGAGTCCCTCACATAATGCATGTTTAAAATATACTGTTTTGCAGTACCTTTGATCCAGCAACTACAGCTATTGATTTTATTCCAAACATAAGGATTATTCACTCAATAATTAGGCAATCAACAATTATTTGTCTTACTGATTAATTTTCTTTTGTGAGTAGCACATTTACAAATCTCATACCTTTCAAAGGTATTGAGGAAATAATTCAATTTTATAATGACTTTCATCATAGAGTTAAAACTCCAAAAATTAAAAAAATATATATATATATTCCCTTGACTCCAATGCTGTGTAACGAAATATGTTAGAGAAATTCTTTGAAATCAAGAAGCCAGTAGTTAAAGCTGCAATGAGTTTTCATTTAAAAAATACTTACACTCCTCTGTTCTGTTTTATTGACTTCAAATCAAAGCTTCAAACAGGTTCATTCCAGTTCAACACCCAGCTGAGAACGTGCATTTCCACCTCAGATATACTGAATCAGAATCTACACATTAACAAGATTCCCAGGTGATCTTATATGTAAGAGTAACTCAGTGTATCAGGGGTGGAAATGCAAATTCTCAGCTGGAGATCTAATAGAATGAATCTGTTCAAAGCCCTGCTTCAAATGGAAATTATATCATGTTTTATCTTCATAGTTACAGATTGTATTAATTCATTGGCGTTCTGTTTTGTCACCTAACCGTTGTGACAAGAGATGACAGCATAGCATGTAGATATGTCAGTGACCTAAATAGGATTTTTTTCAAGACCAAAACAATTATTCTTTCTGTAGTGGAAAATTGGCCCTGACATGATGATGACTATCTACAATTATAGTGTATTTTTATAAGTGGAAACTGTGGTTAATGGCCTGCAATTTTATTCACTAACTTAAAACCACATGTATAATAAAATCATGTTGTCAGATCTTTAATAAAATGTTTTTGTTATCACACTGATGTCTATTTAATAAAACACAAATTGTGTACATCCTATAAAGTAGGCCTTGTGCTTGGTATTTGGTATACAGTGGGAAATAAAACATAAAACATTTTCAGATTCATGGGTCTTATGGTTTTATAATCACTGATGGATTGTAAGTGTGGAATTACTGGTTTATTATAACTATCGTGAAACAACATTGTTTTTTACTCTAGAAATTTTGATCACATAAGTGTCTACAATGAAAATAATCTATTTCTACCTTCCTTTCCATCACCAACATACCATGATTTTCTAGAATTCTCAGCCATGTATATGAATTTCTAAGCTTCCAAATGAAACCTGT
>NW_006921757.1:4135129-4136099 GCF_000298275.1 Orycteropus afer afer | reverse complement strand
CGATAAAATTCTACTGTTCTTTTTTTTTTTTCCTCCCTGTGAAGCACAATTATAACCTGATACATATGGTGTCACCATGAGCTATAATGGATTTGATGGTAAATGGGAAGAGGGACGTGGGGTTTTTTTTAAGAAAACCATAGTACATATGAGGAGGGAGTGGATGATCAAACAAGAGGAAAGAGCCTAGTCTCTTTGTTCTAAGAATCACTGACATATTCTTTATAAACATAGTATTGTTTAATAAAAATGCCATACTTCTTAGCAGTTTAATTACACTACCAAGAGCATTGGGAGACACTAAATAAACCTTGCATATCTATTTATTGGCATTGAAAGCTGTTGTTACAGTGAAAAAACATGAGGCTTTCCAGGGGCTTAGATTTTATTTTTAGTTCTGGCCCTACCATTTAGTTCTGATTCTCCCAGCTGTGTTTACTAGAGAATGCTATTTAAATTCTGTAAGACTTATTGAAGGATTCTATGGGCAAAATATTGAATAACACAGGAAGCATCAAAGAAGGTGGAAGTAATACACAGGGTTGCTGTATCAAACACAATGGACAATGTTCAACCATTTCGGGAGGCAGCATATGCTCGAGAACTGACGGTATTTGATGAAGAAGTCCAAGCTTCACTGAAGGCATTGATGAAAACCAGAAATTGGAGAAATACCAGTTGAGATGTTTCAGCAAATTGAGGCAAACCTGTAAGCACTCATTTGACGATGCCTAGAAATTTGAATATAGCTACCTGGCCATCAGATTGGAAGAGATTCATATTTGTGCCCATTCCAAAGAAAAGTAATCCAAAAGAATGCTGATATCATCAAACAGTACCATTACACATTACATGCAAGTAAAATTTTGCAGAAGATAATTTGAAAACAGTTGCAGCAGTACATTGACATGGGCCTGACAGAAATTCAAACCAAATTCAAAAGAGGATGTGGATTCAGGGCTGTATTTGC
>NW_006921757.1:4118437-4119021 GCF_000298275.1 Orycteropus afer afer | reverse complement strand
GCATTTGGGAAATATTAGGAGTTTTTCTGACAGTTTTCTTCATTTTATTTCAATTATTCCATCTGAAACATTGAGTAAAATCCTCTCACAACACACTATATGTGTTTTCAGGGCCTGCTATTTTTTCCTATATCATCACCTGTACCTTCACAGACTTCACTTTGATCTACTCATCTTCTCTGCTCTATGAGAAATGATATCTGGCTTTTGATACTATTGTTTATAAAAATGACTCGACAGCACGTGACAACAACAGGTGCTGTAGAGTAGGCGCTACCTCTTAGTGACCCTACGTACAGCAGAATGAAACACTGTGCAATCCAGTGCAAGCCTCACAATCTTTGCTAAGCTTGAGTCCATTGTTGCAGCCATTGGGTAAATCCACCTCATTGAGGATCTTCCCCCTTTTGGCTGATGCTCCATGTTACCACGCGATCTCCTTCTCCTGGGTGCGGTCCATTCTGACAACATGATCAAAGTAAGTGGGATGAAGTCTGGCCAGTCTCACTTCCACAGGGCAATCCAGCTGCACTGCCTCCAGAAGAGATTTGTTCCTTCTTCTGATAGTCCTTGGCATTTTCAGT
>NW_006921757.1:4116543-4117076 GCF_000298275.1 Orycteropus afer afer | reverse complement strand
GCATTTGGGAAATATTAGGAGTTTTTCTGACAGTTTTCTTCATTTTATTTCAATTATTCCATCTGAAACATTGAGTAAAATCCTCTCACAACACAGTATATGTGTTTTCAGGGCCTGCTATTGTTTCCTATATCATCACCTGTACCTTCACAGACTTCACTTTGATCTACTCATCTTCTTTGCCCTATGAGAAATGATATCTGGCTTTTGATACTATAATTTATAAAAATGACTTGATAGCACGTGACAACAACAGGTGCTGTAGAGTAGGTGCTACCTCTTAGTGACCCTACGTACAGCAGAATGAAACACTGTGCAATCCAGTGCGAGCCTCACAATCTTTGCTAAGCTTGAGTCCATTGTTGCAGCCATTGGGTAAATCCATCTCATTGAGGGTCTTCCCCCTTTTGGCTGATGCTCCACATTACCACGCAATCTCCTTCTCCAGGGAGCGGTCCATTCTGACAACATGATCAAAGTAAGTGGGACGAAGTCTGGCCAGTCTCACTTCCACAGGGCAATCCAGCTGCACT
>NW_006921757.1:4095950-4115787 GCF_000298275.1 Orycteropus afer afer | reverse complement strand
ATCATTTTTTCCATATCCCTAAAGAATGTTGATGGGATCTGGATTGGGATTGCATTGAATGTATAGATTGCTTTGGGTCTCTCTGACTTTTTATAATGCAAATTTACTGGTGAAATACTATTAGCATACTTTGAAGTGCAAAACTCTTGGTGTGCAAATATGTGTCTTTTTACATTATATATATGTAATGAGGATAAACATCAAGTAGTGCTAGCATTTCAGAACATCCTTCTTGCCTCATTTCAGTCAATAGCCATCCAAAAGAATCTGTCATTATTTATGAGGTTTCAATAACAGATTTATTGTCTTTTATGTAAATTAGAGTCTATTTTTAATTTCTTCATTAAGTTTTGGTGTTTTTCAAAAATGTTGATACATTCATGAAAATGTTGAAATTATGGATGTAAGGGTTTTCATAATACCCTCATGTTATTTTGTAATATATAGAGCTCCCGTTGTTGTTGTTATGTGCCGTCAAGTCAGGCCCAACTCATAGTGAACCCTCCTTGGGTTTCCGAGGCAGTATCACTACAGAAGTAGACTGCCCCATCTTCCTTCCAAGGAGTGGCTGGTGGGTTTGAACCACCAGCTTTCTTGTTAAAAGTTAAATGCCTTAGGCACTACGCTACCAGAGCTTGTATACTGTAATATACATTTATCACTATTCTTGTTAATTTGTTTTTTTGTTTGTTTTTTACTTTTTTTTTTTAAGTGCTCTTATTAGGGGCTTATCAATTCTATTACCTTTTTAAAATTGATTTCTCTTCTTATCTTTATTATATCTGCTCATTTTTATTTTTCCCCACGAAAATCTTTCTGGAAGGCTTTATGTGCTGTGAACAGAGGCTTAATATATTACTTTATAATTATTTCAATTACATTTTCAAAAAGAAAACACCTATATGATCTGCACCATGATCAAAAGTTAGAATATTAACTTCTTCCCAGAAGTCTACCTCATGTCTTCTTTTATCATCATCCTCCAATGGATAATTTCCTCATTTTTAACACTTACAAAAACCAAACTCACTGCCTTCAAGTCGGTCCTGACTCATAGCACCCCCTCCTTGGGTTTTTGAGTGGTGTCTCCACAGAAGTTGATGCTCAGTCTTCCTTCTGAGGAGAGGCTGGTGGGTTGGCACTGCCAGCCTTCTGGTTAGCAGTCAAATGCCTTAGGCCCTATACCACTAGAGCTCTTATTTTAACATGTAGAGTTAATTTTACTAATTTTTTTTAACTTTTCTATGAATGCTTTCATGCATTATTCTTCTGTCTTTTCTTTTTACTCTACTTTTTTAGCAAGGTTCATCTAAACTAATTTAATGTTGCAGTCCATGCATTCTATGTCTATGTAGTATTATCAGCATAGAATGCTCCCAGAATTCATGTACTTGGAAGAACATATTTTGGAGAAGAGAGTATAACATTTCCCAGTCCAGTTTTGATATTCACTTGCAATGTACACATTCAAGGTGACAACACATCTAGGTATATATCACAGGGCATCAACACAATCATGAGGCTTGCCAGTCACTTAAGTTTTTTGGCTCCCAGCTTCGTACCCAGGCACCTGAAATGTGACAAGTCAGCTCACTGAAAGCTCACACAATTACATGCCTGTGGATATATTTGTCCTCATAAACTTTCACAAGAAGAGAAATAGAATGCGGGAGATGCCATTGGGTACAATAATTAGAAATAAAGAATCAGAAAGAAATATGAGGTGACATTATATGAAAAACATGGTCCTAGAATTCTGAAGGGACTACTTTATTGTTTTTACCTCAGGAAAGGTGTTCATTTGTAAAAGGGTTTCAGAATTCATTTCCCTCCAAAAGTACTGACAGTGGAGTAGGAAATGCAAGGCTGATCATTGACATTTGTCAGTTCATGATTTGCTTCTTGGTAGGGCTAGATGTTAGAGTGGTGTGCTCGAGGAAAAATGATCCCAGATTCAGATATGTTCTATAGAGACCCTTTTATTAAGCCTTAAACAAGACCAAGGCCAAACAAAGACAATCATTCAGGATGAAGGAAACCATAGCTTGTACACAGTATGGAGGCCAAATGGAATCTGCTGATTCATGTCCATGGGGCTAATTATATATGATAGTGAAACAACAGAAATCATCACAAAATCATAACTTCATCACTGTTACAGGTGGGACTACAGAAGTGAGGAAAGGACCACAACTTGTATACGTACACAATTGCAGGTTACAAAGTGTTCCAGGATTGTATCTGGGGCTTGGACACCTGGCTGTACAGTCGTCAAGGAATGACTTATGACCATTAGACCCTGAGTCATAGTAATCAGGAGCCCAACTTTTAACTTGAATTAGGTCACATGCATCTATTTTCAGTAAATCATTAAGGACACACCTAGACAATTTCCCTGGTTCTTTGGGTAAACCTAAGGGCAAAACCGGCCCTCCTTGGGCTTGCCTAAGAGTTTGTCTAAGCGTAGCCACATTGCTGGTTCAATGATCAGAAAGGACTCAAATGGTGTCTGGACTAATATCAAGACTCAGAATGGAGTTAGGGCTCCCACTGCAGACTGCAGCCTTCCACAAACCAAGTGCTTTAGAACTGAAGCTTTAATACATTGGACAGCATGAATTATGGACTACAAAGTGGCAAACAGGAGGGCTTTGAAGAAGTGAGTTTAGAAAAGTCACAAATGCAACTCTGAGGGGAGCACATCCTAACTCTGCTAATCTGGGCAAATACGAGTTTCACTTTCACTGTAGAAGAAATTAGAAAACAATAAGTGGCCCTGCATAGAGGTTGTGGTCTTGATGCCAGAAACAAATAGAATTTATCTAATAAATCTCTTTTAAATGTGTTTTTTCCTTAGTGTGTGTACATTTGGGTGTGCTCAGGCATTGCTCCCTTTTGTCCTATAGTTACTTGCATCCACAGACATTAAACTTCAGTTGCATCTCAGTTCCATCAATCAGAAAATTCATTGGCATTTTTGTGTAATTCCCTGCTATTACTGGATGACAGTTTTTCTCAGCCACTACCCTTAGGGATTTTTTACCAATTACTTCCTCTCTAAAAGGCAATTTTTAAAACACTAGCATCTTTACAATGAAATGGTTAGCAGTTTCAGGCAGCAGTAGATTTGAAGTGTGGTTGTGGGGCAGTTTTCCAGGGATGCTGTAAATGCCTGGGGCAATGTTCTCTTAGAATTAACAAGATCACAGGTTGGGTTTCTGAAGAGCTGACGTGAATAATAATGGGCCTTTCTGTGAGGCCTGTTCCCATTCCCAAATGAAGTCTCAGCATTAGAATTTACACCACTTTTTCCTTCAGGAACACAGTCTGCGGTAAATCAGCTCCAGACACAGACAATATAAATGATATGAGTGAAGGATTGTATGAGCAATTGGTCTCTTGGACTGGATTTTCCTTAAGACACTCCTACCTCCTTTTGAAAGACTTGTACTTTTCTGTTTAGAACCATTTTTCAGGGTCAGATAAAAAGGTCAAGAGTGTATGTGTGTGTTGGGAGGTTGGAAGGAACCAAGGCAGGTTGTCTACAAAACATTGTAGCAAAGTGCTTTCCTTCTCCACAAGAAGATAAAAGATAGATTTGGTTTCTTGGTTTCTTACCCCACTTCTTTGGGAAAGTACTTCTGAGCTCTTCAATATCATCTCAGCCCAAACCAGGCTATTTTATTCATGAAGTTTGAAACCAAACAGATAGGTTTCACAACTTTATTTTACTACTATGTGGCAGTATCTCCATGAAAGTAGATTGTCCAATCTTCCTTCTGAGGAGTGGATGGTGGGTTTGAACTGCCAGCCTTTTCGTTAGCAGTCAAAAGCCTCAAGCACTACACCACCAGAGCTTTAGTTGGAGTGATACATTAAGCGTTGACTTGAGTGCAGATAGTAGAGGTTCATTGTCTACACAAAAAGCTAAAAAAATAATACAGAAAAAATTGACAAACAGTAAAAGCTCCAAGTTCATCTTCCTTCTATTTTTATTATAAACTGCCAAGTCTGAATATAGGGGAGCTCTGGTAGCATAGTGGCTAAGACACTTTCCTGCTAACCAGACGGCTGGCGGTTCAAACCCACCAGCCACTCCTCGGAAGGAAGGTTGGGCAATCCTACTTCCGTAGTGATACTGCCTCGGAAACCCAAGGAGGGGTCGCTATGAGTCGGGCCGACTCGACGGCACATAACAACAACAACAACAGCAACAAAGTCTGAATAATGGCTGTGACAAAATATTCCTCTTTCAAAAATCTGTCTCCCTGCTCTCCTCTGTTGTTAATGGAGAAGACAAAGGGACAAAAGTATATTCAGTTCCAGATTTCTCAATAAGCCAAATTGCCCAGATCACCAGACAAGCCTCTGACATGCCTTTTAGACCAGTGTTTACTCAAACCATCACCCTCAGAACAAGGTCCAGTCTGTGAGATTTTTGTTATTAGTTTAAAACAAGTACAGTAACTGGAAATAAGAGTCTAGAGACATTCATAACAATTGGACAGAATAAGCATATGACTATTGAAACTAGTAATTAAACATGGGGAGCTCTGGTAGCGTAGAGCCTAAGGCACTAGACTGCTAACCAGAAGGCTGGTGGTTCAAACCCACCAACCACTCCTCGGAAGGAAGATGAGTCAATCTACTTCCATAGTGATACTGCCTCGGAAACCCAAGGAGGGGTTGCTATGAGTCGGGTCCAACTCAACGGCATATAACAACAACAACAACAATTACACATGTGACTCATGTTCTATAAGACTATTATTTAACTTATTTTTTAGTAATTGTATTTTGTTTTCCACAAAAGAACCAGTCTACGATGGATGGAAATAAGCAAAATTGGCCTTATTGCCACTGATAGTTTGAGAAGCCCAGCTTAGATTAGAAAAATAACCTCACTGCCATTGAGTCGATCCTGCTCATAACAACACCTCCTTGGGTTTCTGAAACAGTATCACTATGGAAGTAGATTGTTCAACTTTCCTTCCAGGGAATAGCTGGTGGATTTGAACCACCAGCCTTCTGGTTAGCAGTCAAATGCCTTAGGCACTACACCACCAGAGCTTAGATTATTACTTATGTATCTATTGTCTTGTATCTCTTAGGAGCCCTGGTGGTGCACTGGTTAAGTACTCTTCTGGTAACCAAAAGATCAGTGGTTCAAACTCACCAGCCACTTCAAGGGAGAAAAATGTCAATCTGCTTCTATAAAGATTTACAATCTTGGAAACTCTGTGAGGCTGTTCTACTTTGTGGTTGCTGTAAGTTGGAATCAATTTGATGGCAACATGTCTGGACCTCTGTAATTAGGAGCACTGATGCCTTTGATGGGGGACCTCTGGTGGAGTAGTGCCTAAGGCATTTGACTGCTAAACAGAAGGCTGGGGGTTCAATTCCACCAGCCATTCCCCAGAAGGAATATTGGGCAATCAACTTCCGCAGTGATACCACCACCTCAGAAACCCAAGGAGGGGTCACTATAAGTTGGACCCAACTCAACAGCAGTGAGTTTGGTTTGTTTTTTTGGATGCTGTTGATTAAGTGCTCAGGTGCTGATCAGATATTGGTGGTTCAAACCCACCTGGGAGCCCCATGGAAGAAAGCTCTGGAGATCTGCTTCTGTAGAGATTACAGTTCATGAAACCCTGTGGGGCAGTTCTGCTCTGTCATACGCAATCTCTGTGAGTTAAAACTCAACCGGATGGCACCTAAAAACAACCCCTCTGTAATAAAGAGTGCTGGTGACAGTGGTTAAGCGTGCCATTGCTAACTGAAAAGTTAGTGTTTCAAACCTACCCAGAGGCTCCACAGGACAAGACCTGATGACCTGCTTCCATAAATGCTACAAGAGTACCTTGCAGGACAGGTTTTACTCAGTCACATGGGAGTTGCTATGAGTCAGAATCAACTCCAAGGCATCTAATAACAACCTTTGTCATGCAAATGTGGTTGCAAGAAGGAAAAATTGATGCTGATCTGTGATTTAGCTGAGAATGGTTGTATTGCTATAACTTACTAAGAAAGTAGGTTTAGTGAAAAAAAAAAAAAGGTTAGTACAAAAAAAGGCACAAGCAATATAGAAGAAACAAAAAATAACCAAATTACTAAAAGAATAAAAATCAGAAAAAGTATATACCCCCTTAAATAAATAAATAGATAGATAGATAGATATAGATAGATAGATAAACAGTAGAGTAACAACAGCCAAAAAGCAAATGAAAATATATTTTTCCTCTAGAAAATGGTGGTGCTGATGAGAATATTGAAAATATCATTCAGTGCTGGAAGAATGAACAAATCTGTCTTGGAGGAAGTATAGCTGGAAAGCTCCTTAGAAGCAAGAATGGCCAGACTTCATCTTACCTACTTCAGTTGTGTGGTCAGAAGAGACCCTAGAGAAGAATATCATAGTAAGGTAGAGGGTCAGTGAAGAACGGGGAAGACTCTGAATGAGATGGACTGACACAGTGGCTGCGATGATGGGCTCAAGCACAGCAATGGTTGTGAGGCTGGGGCAGGACGGAGTAATGTTTTCTTCTGTTGTGCATGGGGTTACTGTGAGGAGGAACTGACCTAGATGGCACTTAACGACAACAGAGACACAAATTCATTTTTACACAGTTCAGTGCAATGTCACCAACAAGCCAAGGGGGAAATATCCATTGCCCATTGCCACTGAGTCAATTCCTATTCACAGTTTGCTATAGGACAGGGTAGAACTGCCCCATAGGGTTTGAAGGCCATATATCTTTATAGAAGCAGATCGTCACATCCATCTCTGAAGGAACAACTGGTGGATTCAAACAGCCAATCTTCCGATTAGCAGCCAAGCACTTAAACACCGCACCACACAGTTCACCAAAATCTTTTTGGCTGATATTTACTGTTTACTTGTTAGCTACAATTGCACACAATAACACTGCAGTAAAACTAGAGAATTGTTTGAACTTCTCTCTTTCCATTGTTATCGGATTCTTTGTGTTAAAAGCTGTGAACGTTTTGCAATTTTAAAATACAAGATTCACAAATAATTTGAGACAAGAATCCAAATGTCAGTCAAGATTTTCTGATTCCATAAAAAAATATGTATTAAAGGCTACATTTTTTAAGATTTGATCGTTATGCTAAGACAAGAGAAATCGTTATTAGCTTCTCTTGAAGCACAGTTAAGGAGTGTTGGATTTTATTTTAAAGTAATTCCCTCATTTTTCCTTAAAATAATGAGTAAGAATAAAGTGGTTTTATTTTGTTGTTATAACAAGAAGAAGAGGAATAGTTGATAGTTTCCAAAGCCAACTAATGGGAGAATTTCTTTTTCTTTTTTCCTCAAACTTATATTATTTTTTCTAAAGGCAATGAGAATTACAGTAGTTAATGTGTCACTTTTAAAAAAAATGAATGCCAAGAAGTAAGTATTACCTCAATCGACACTTATGTTTTGGCATTTCAATTTGAGAGCCAGGATGAATTCTGAATTCACATGAACAATGATGATGGTTTAAATCTGGTACTTCAGGAAAATGCAAGCTGACATGCAGGTTACTCCACAAACTAAAATTATATTATTTTGCACTTTGCTTAATAATTAGTCTTTCTTCTTAACAGTTTCATATTTTGAAATATTCAAGTTCTCTTACTTAGTCACTACAGAATCAAATAATAACTTTCCTCAAAAATTACCGTTTTCATAACTTACTTGGTTGTTCTCTCTAGAATATATTCCATGTTTCTGAGAGATTCTCTTAATGCAATTCTTCACAATATATATAGAATCAATGTTATTGTCAAGGCAAAAGAAAAAAAAAAACAAGCTTGCTCCCCATATGTAGTTTCTTCTGTTCCACTCAACCCCATTATTACATCATTTCCCGGAGGCTCTGTTTTCTTGAATACCAAGGTAAGCACTTACGATTGCATCATGAAAATAATAAATGTTTCTCTCCAATGCATTACGGACACTTTTGGATTTAAAAATAGTGATTTATAATTAGATGTAGTTCTTGAAGAGAATATTTTTGTGAGCGATAGGTAAATCCTAATGGGTTAAAAGGATGTCATTGTAAGAATGGTTTAGTGGCTTAGATTATTCATTACTATACTATGTAATGGAAATCTGGTGGTGGTGTGGTTAAACCATTGGCCTACATTAAAAGGTAGGCAGTTTGAACCCACCAGCCACTCTGCAGTCTGCTTCCGTGAAGATTTATAGCCTCAGAAATGCTATGGGGGCAGTTCTACCCTGTCCTATAGGGTCACTATGCATCAGAATCAAATCAGTGAAAGTGGGTTTGATTTTTGATTTAGTATTGGGAGCTCTGGTAGCATAGTGGCTAAGGCACTTGACTGCTAACTAGAAGGCTGGTGGTTCAAACCCACCAGCCACTCCTTGGAAGGAAGGTTGGGCAATCTACTTCCGTAGTGATACTGCCTCGGAAACCCAAGGAGGGGTCGCTATGAGTCAGGGTGGACTCGATGGCACATAACAACAACAACAATCATGTCATCAATTTTAGGAAACATCTGAAATCGAAGTAATAGGAAAATATTCTTAGAAAATGTGAAGAGTGTTCAGAGAAAATGGAGAATATTTCAAAAGTGGAGTTTTTAAAAATTTCTAGGTATAATGAATGTCATGATAAATTTTATAGTTAAAGTAGAGAAAAGCTAATTAAGAAATTCTTTAAGTAGATTCACCTATTCACCTTTTTGTCCTTAATTCTTTCCTTTCTGCTTTATTTTACATTAATATAATATAATATATTATATTATATTATCACTGAATTCTGATCATTGGTATATAGGAGAAAATTTATAAGAGAAATTAATCACCCCTCAAAATTGAGTAATAAGCACACCACCGCTGCTGTGGAGTCAATTCTGATTCATAGTGACCCAATAGGACAGAGCAGAATTGCCTCACAGGGTTTCCCAGGTTGTAAATCTTTATGAAAGTAGACTACCACATCTTTCAACCGAGGAGAGGCTCTGAACTTCCTATTAACTACTGCATCACCCGCGTTCCTTAATAAGCACAAGAAATGACCACTGATTGGAAGTTTTTCCTACTATTTGGTCATCAATTTATTTCCATCATGAAGTATAATTTGAGAATTCCTTCAAATAACTCCATGTTTGCTATTAAGCTTCTACACTCACCATTTCTCTAGTTTTTCTCTTTCAAAGTAGTGGTAAACAGTACTGGGATTGCAGTAAATGCATTTAACTATTTCTTTGAAATAGGTTATGTCTGGCTGTAATCACGATTTTTTAGGGCATTCCTTTTTATCCAGTCTTATTCATAAAGTTTCCAAAGATTCTTAATTTTCTACATTGCTTTTACTACTGCTTTCACATTTCATTTTCTTTTAAATGTGGAATTAAAATGAGCTACATTATTCAGCCATTTTGGGATTAACATCTATTTCATTCCTTTTCTCAGTTAATTGTATCACGTGTATATCACATATATTTTTTTCTCCTCTGGCATGCATCTAAAAGCTATTCTTGTAACTGAATTCTTTTGCTAACTCTAATGCATTCAACTTTTGTGATATGCTAAACCTTTCCCTTAAAGTTATCTTGTAACTAAGATAACAAAATATTGCTCCTTCTCTCACATTCAAATTAAACTGTATATTTTCTTTATTTCAGGAAAATTACAAAGTTTCATTGACTACTTTATTCCTAGTTTGTAGTATTCCATCAGAGTAGCAACGTGCTATGATTGAACACATTCAATTGTGTTCAATCAATTTGCTTCTATACAAAGTTAGTGCAGTGACATAAAATTGAACTTAGTGATATTTTTCTCTGCTGTATTTTCATTTTCTTGAAGTCTAAAAAGCATCCTTCTATAATTATACTGGGGATAGCAAGAGAAACAAATAAAAAAATAATTTTAAAAAGTGAAAATAAAGACTGAGTATTCTAGCAGTTTCCCTAAAAGATTAAAAAAAAAAAAATGTATTGTTTATGGAATGGAAGACACTGCATCAGAAAGGTTTTTCCAGATTAATCAAATAACTGTTAAATAATTTAGAGACATATTATTTCTATATGGCTACTAATCACAATTATGTTTATGATATTAGTTGTTCTCCAGCGATTTAAGATGGATATATACTTAATTTGTAATGGCCTTTATGAAACTGAAAACCTTTCATTTTGCTGTGTATTTGTGGTATTTATTTGTAATAAATTTTTTTTTTCAGAGGAATTTTAGTTATATAGAAAAAAGTACACAGAAAATATCCATATACCTCCTCTCCCCTCTGCACACTATTTCTCTTATTATTAATACCTTGCATTAGTGTGGCATATTTATTACTATTTAGAGGCTGATATTGATAAATAACCATAAACTGAAGTCCACAGTTTATGCTTTGTGATGTAAATTCTATGACTTTGACAAATGCATAATACGTGTATCCATCACTATAATATCATGCACAATAGTTTCATTGCTCTTAAAATGCTCTGTGTTTTACCTATTCATTCCTTCTCCCCTCCTCCTCTGGAAACCACTGATCTTTTTATTGTCTCTCTATTTTTGCCTTTCCAGGATGTCAGATAGTTTGGAATCATATACTATATAGCTTTTTTAGACTGTCTTCTTTCACATAAAAATATACATTTAAGATTTCTCTATGTCTTTTTGTCTCTGTTATCCTTCCATGCTGTGTTAGTTCTTCTGGGACTTCTGCCTTTCCATATAAATTTTAAAGTCAGTTCATCCATACCCACAAAATAAAATAATAATAACAAAAACAAACCCACTGCTGTCAAGTCAATTCTGACTCACAGAGACCCCATTGAGCTTCCGAAGTAGTATATTTTATGGAAGTAGAGTGCAGTCTTGCCTCCGCTGGAGTGGCTGGTGGGTTTGAACTGCCAACTTTCTAGTTAGCAATCAGATGCCTTAAGCACTGTGCTATCAGAGCTCCTTATCCACAAAAAAACTTGCTCATATTTTGATTGGACTTACATTGAAATCATAGATTAAGTGAGAAAATTGACATTTTGATAATATTGTCTTCCTACCCATGAATATGGAATGTCTCTCAATTTATTTTGATCTTCTTTGATTTCTTTCATCAGAGTTTGTATTTTCTTTTATTTGGATGAGAGTACAAGGAAGGTACTGGGGAGCTCTGGTGGCGTAGTGCCTAAGGCACTTGACTGCTAACCAGAAGGCTGGAAGTTCAAACCTACCAGCCCCTCCTCGGAAGGAAGGTTGGGCAATCTACTTCTGTAGTGATACCACCTCAGAAACCCAAGGAGGGGTTGCTATGAGTCGGGACCAACTTGATGGCATATAACAACAACAACAACAACAAGGTACTGATCTAAATAACTTTGGAAATGAACGGAATCTGTAAGACCAACCTCAAACGTACCTGCACAAAGCACTGTACTGTAGTTGATAAAGTTGTTTTTCATTGAAAGTATGGTTTAACAATTCAGAAAACACTGTACAAGCAGTCCCTGGAGTGCAAACAAGATCCATTTCTAAGTATATCTTTAAGTCAAATTTGTAGATAAGTCAAAACAGTTTCTTATTTAGTTTTAATTTAGTGCAGGATAAGGCACAGAGACTTTTCAATGATTAAAAAGCTGCACATGCAGTAAGAGAAGATGATTATGATGAAGAATTTGTTGCAAGTAGGGCTTGGTTCAATCCTTTCAAAGTGAGGACAAATTTACACAACATTAAAGGGCAAGTAGGAGTTGTCCCTACCTTGGAAGAGTACCTGTACATATATACTGGAATTTACAAAATAAGTCAGTGGTTGATGGATGATGGTAGTCAGATGGATCACTTCTAAAATAGGAGCCTACAGGTAAGCCATAAGATTGAGGTCACATATTTAAGCTGGAAATATCAGTATGAACTCATATTAGGCTTAGTATAGATGCAGATAAGTAGTTAAATATAAAATATTTATAAATATGTGGCTACACTTGGGTTATTGTATGGACATGTATGTCCTTGCTCTGTCATCTGAGAGGATGTAGAAGCAACAATACCATAGTAGCCATAAGCATACCTAACACTAAGATCTTGGTTTTCAGTGTGATTCATAATTAAAAAGGTGCTAATGTTCCTTGGAGAAATGGCTTATTCTAGAACTGGGGAAGCAAATACATGATACTAGCTTTGAGTACACTGTAGTGCAAAAACATGAGGATCGACTCAAACCAACAGATAAAAAAGTTAACATTGAGAGTGATAAGTCATAATGATAGTAGCTAGCCTTGATATGACATGATGAAAATGCATTTTTCCTCCTTGGTTTTCCTTATTCAAAAAAAAAAAAGATATTCCTAGCCACACAGTAGAAGAAAAGTAACTCATATTTAAATCAATATCAAATGAAAAAAATTATGATACAATAATGCAATGGGATACATTATATCAGAAATGATCCACATACACAGCCCTAGATGATGAGCAATGTTGAATAAGATTTGTCAGACTTTAAAAATTGCATACACTATGGTTCTCTTTATATAAATTTCTAAAACATGCAAAACCAATGTTTAGGCCACTATCTTTAGAGCATCAACAATTAGATGTGGCATAGGGAGTATTTCTAGGGTGCTGGTATATATTCTAAATATTCTATTTATTGCTCTAAGTTCTAGATACGTAAGTATTCAGTGAAAAATTATCTGAGTTAAACATGTTCTCTCTCTCTATAAACCTTTATGCATATAAAATATATATATTAAAATCTTATTTAAAAAAGCAATAGAGAGAAGGAATTTAAAATCTTATACATTATATGTAAAATTATATATATATAAAATTGTAACAGTCTTCAAGATGAAAGATGGGTGAGTGTAGTTATTAATTTCTTATTTCATTTCTCCTAAGAGATGATTAAAAAATACAATTTTGCAATGTTTTTTCTACTCTGATCTACCTGATGAAATATTGTTTTAAACATTACATATAATTACTAAAGGAGCTCTGGCAGCTCAGTACCTAAAGCATTTGACTGATAACCAGAAGGTTGATGGTTCAAACCTACCAGCCACTCCATGGAAGGAAGATGGGACAATCTAATTCTCAATGTAAAAAGATTTACCACCTTGCAAACCCAAGGAGGGTTGTTATGAGTCAGAATCAACTCCAGGGCAGTAGCAACTAAAATTTTTTGCATTCAAGGTTAGTTACCAAGTTCACCATATTTATTCCTCATACCTAGTACCTAAGGCATTTTGACTGCTAACCAGAAGGTTGGTGGTTGAAATTCACCAGCCACTCCATGGAAGGAAGACTTGGCAATCTACTTCCCTACAGATTTATTGCCTGGGTAACCCAAAGGGGGTCACTATGAGTCAGAATCGACTAGATGGCAGTGAGTTCTTTTTGTTGTTGTTCACTACTATGACATGGCGTTATCCCAATTTTATGGATTAAAATTAAAAACACTGCCATTGAGTGGATTTCAACTCATGGCAAACCCACTGGGCTTCCAAGCCTGTGAATCTTTACAGAAGCAGACTGCCTCATCCTCTGCCGAGCAGCTGATGAGTTTGAACCACTGACATTTTGGTGAGCTGCTAAATGCCTTAACCACTACACCACTAGAGCTCCTTATTTTATTTATTTATTTGGTTATTATTTAACTTCACTTATTCAATTGTGGGGTTAAGTGGAATTAAATGAACCCCCACTCCCACCCCCCCAAAAAAAAAACTCTCACTGCTGTACAGTCAACTGTGACTCACAGCAACCCTATAGGTAATGAAAATGGATAGTTTATAGATGGATCCAGATTTTTTACTAACTGAAATTCTCATTTAAAAAAATTATAATGATAGATACCCATGGAGGAGGGAGCTAAGTCCTATCAGTCATTTTATAATATCATAAAAACATGATTTGTTTTATTGCCATCATTAGCATAAAGCAATGTACCATGCTGATTATCTATAGTGTGACTCTTTTCATATCATTTAACTCCAATGCAAAAAAAAAAAAAAAAAAAGATTAGTTTTGTTTTCCTCTTGGTTTTTGCTTCCCCAGTGTAAAAGAGAAGACCTGGATTCATTCAACAACCAACAGGTTTTGGAAAAGGTAAAAGACAAATATCGCTATGAGTCGGGTTTGACACAATGGCACATAATAACAACTATATATATATATATATATATTTGTGGTTGTTGTTATGTGCCATCAAGTTGGATCTGACTCATAGCGACCCCTTCTTGGGTTTCTGAGGCTGTATCACTACGGAAGTAGATTGCCCAACCTGCCTTCCGAGGAGTGGCTGGTGTGTTTGAACCTCCAGCTTTCTGGTTAGCAGTCAAATGCCTTAAGCCCTATGCTATCAGAGCTCCTATATATATATATATATTCAGTCATAACCATGAAATTTGTTATCTTGTTTAAATTTTAACATTTTAATAAATATCTACAGGGTGAGGTGGCTTCCTAGGATCTTTTTATATTCTTCTTGCTGAAGATATTACTTAATCACCAACAGTTGTTTAAAATCTATATTATTGGCATCTATAAATGATCTCTACCTGCAACCTAAAAGTGTTTATAGCGAATTAAATTCTTTAGGTTGTGTGAATCAATGGACATTGCAATTTCATATGTGTTGACCCTGTATAACCCTTTTGTGTTGTCAATCTCATATGTGTTGACACTATATCACACTTTTATATGGTTCATTCATTCTTTGGTGAACTGTTTATTGGAACATGACTTTGTACTTGGCACAAAATAGATCAAAATCCCTGATCTTGAGGACTTATGTGGAATCAGAGTTGGAGAAGTAGAAGGTAATATGCAGCAAACATAATAAATATGTAAAATGTATGCTATTTCAGATGTTGGTAAATACATTAAAAAAAAAAAAATGAAGGTTGGGAGAATCACAACTTCCAAGAGCAATAGCTTTTGTTTTTAATAGGATGTCAGTTTGGCCTTATTAGGTTCAAAGGCAAGACAATATCTGGGGAAAGTTGTAATCCAAATAGACACAGAGCAGATGGTTTATAGGTGACCTGTTGAAACAAATGCAAAAAGGTCAATGTGACAGGACCAGAAAAGATGAGAAGAGTGTCAAGAGATGAAATAGGACAGAAGGGATGTGAATGGGTGGCAAATTTGGTATATGCTTGTTCATTAACACCCTTATCAATTAAATAGGTAGTTTAGAAAAGGTCTTGAGAGTAAAACTAGCTTTGCATGTGCATTGATTAAAACATGCAATGAATCATGTTGAAATTGTATGGAAATTAAACAAATACACAGTTTAGATAAATGCTGAGTGGCCAAGTATTAAAATCAATGTTTATAAAAAAAGAAACATTAAACATTACCATTATACAATAAAGGTTAAGGTAAAAGCATAACTTGGAATTTTATCAATATTTTAATTTATTTTCCCTATTATATTTTTTAAATGTCATAGGCTAACTATAAGAGTTTGGCATTATACTTCAGGCACATTAATTTCTCAACACCATCAGCTTACTAGATTGCTGATGTGGTCATTCTGCCCCTTATTTGCCATACAAAATGGACCTTCACTTTTAACTAAGGCTCATGGAGGAGAAAGATACTTTGGACTGTATCTGTCAGAATCTATTTCTGTGGATGGTGAAGTTGATTCAATCCTCTCTCCTTGTCCTTGACTAAAAATTTCTATATTAGATTCAAAGATTTCAATATTGAAGTTGATACAGTTTCACTGATACAGCCGTTCAAACTAAAGTTGGTGTACTGCAGGAAACAGATACTTTCTGAATATTCTCAGAAGTATATTTAAGATTTACTTCCTCCTTTATACTTTCATTTTCAATGTTTTGCATGTATTTGTTGCTTCATAAGATCTCATGAAGAAAAGGTTGGTCCTTACACCTTGAATCTGGAAGCGTGTGAATGAAGCAAAACAATTGGCTTTCAAGATAAAGAAAAAGCATCTATGAATTTCCACCTGGATTGTGGCTTTTTAAATGCTTGCACATTGATTTCATAATGTTCTGTCCTTCAATCCAACTCAAGGCTTGGATTTTTTCCTTCATTTCTTTCAGCTTGATAAATGCTGAATGTGTTCTTCCCTTTTGGTTTTCTAACTCCAGGTCTTTGCACATTTCATTATAATGCTTTGTCTTCTTCAGCTGCCCTTTGAAATCTCCTGTTCTTCTCTTTTATTTAATTATTTCTTCCATTAGCTTTAGCTTTAGCCATTCCCCATTCAATCAAGAGCAACTTTCAGAGTCTTTTCTGGCATCCATTTTGGTCTTTCTTCCTTTCCTATCTTCTTAATGGCCATGTGTTTTCTTCATGTATGATGCCATCCCACAACTCATGTGGTCTTTAGTAACTGTGTGTCAAAGCTATTCCTTAGATAGTCTCTCAATCCAGGTGGGATTTTTGCTCTTGTGTACTTGTTTAAATTTGCTTTGGTTTTAACTTGAATTTGCAATATGGGCAATTGATGGTTCCACAATCAGCTCTTGGCCTTATTTTGACTGATGATATTGAGTTTCTCCATCTCCTCTTATCACAGGTGGAGTCAATCTGATTGCTGTGTATTCCATCTGGTGAGGTCCAAGTGTATCATTGCCATTTTGTTGTTAAAGAAATGTGTTTCCAATGAATAATCTGCAAAATTCTATTATTTACTCTCCAGCATCATTTCTATAAAAAAGGCCATATTTTCTAACTACTGATTCTTCTTCATTATATTATACCTAAGAATTTCATGACTTAAGTGCTATTTTAAATGGTACTTTAAAAATCAATTTCTAATTGTTCATCTTATTACATAAAAATGAAAATTACTTTTTATATTGACTTTGTATCCCCAAAACTTGCTGAAATTGCTTATTATTTTGTATAGCATTTTTGCAGATAAAAAAAATTATATTAGAAAGTCATGTCTACAAATGTGAGAAATCCTTATTTATTTTGAAATATATATTCTTTTTATGTCTTTTTATTGCCTAATATCTCTGGCCAGTATCTCCAAGTCAACGATGATTAAGAGTAACAAGAAAAGACATCTTTGACTTAGTCTCAATATAAGGTTTTTGTTTAGTTTTCACTCCTCAGGTGGCGTAGTGCCTAAGGCATTTGACTGCTAACCAGAAGGCTGGCACTTCAAACCCACCAACCACTCCTCAGAAGCAAGGTTGGGCAATCTACTTCCATAGTGATACCGCCTGGGAAATCCAATGAGGGGTCGCTGTGAGTCAGATCTGACTTGATGGCAGTGTGTTTCATTCATTTTTTTTTTTTTCATATTGAAATGACAGTATGTTTATTTCTTTAATATGTTGTTGTGACCAATTAAGGAGCTCTGGTGGCACAGTGGTTAAAAGTATTGGGCTGTTAATCAAAAAGCTGGCAGTTTGAACCCATCAGCCTCTCTGTGGGAGAAAGATGAGGCAGTGTGCCTCTGTAAGCACTTCCAGCATTGGAAACCCTATGGGGCAGTTCTACTGTGTCCTATAAGGTCACAGTGAGTCAGAATCAAATCAATGGCAGTAGGTTTGGTTTGGTTTGGTGACCAATTACATGAATTGATTTTTTAATATGTTCAAATAGCCTTGCAATCCTTGGATAAATCACAGTTGCTCATGATATACACTATCCTCTTTATATTTTTCTAGATTTGATCTGTTAAAGTTTTGTTGAGGATAGTTGTATGTATGTGTCAAAAAACAATGCAATATTCTTTAATATTTACTTCTCAGAGTTCCAATTTATGGTTCACATCAGAGTCTGGTTGATTACAAACCAAATACCGCTCACTGCCGTCAAGTCGGATCCAACTTCTAGTGACCCCTCTTTGGGTTTCCGAGACAGTATCTCTACGGAAGTAGATTGCCCAATCTTCTTTCCAAGGAGTGGCTGATGGGTTTGAACCACCAGCCTTCTGGTTAGCAGTCAAATGCCTTAGGTGCTATACCACCAGAGCTTCTACAATGGCTCTTAAGAATAAGTTTTTTTCCTGCTTTTTTGTGTCTTACAATTTATGATTGAAACCCTGACTTTCTGTATAGGAGAACAAACTGAAGTGAGTAAGATTTATGTCTAGAAGTGGACATACTTTTCCTGGCTAGCTTTTATTGGTTGCAGCAGCACATTAAGAAGGAACTGTCAGGAATTCAAGCTGGATTCAGAAGAGCACTTGGAATGAGGAATGTCATTGGTGATGGCAAATGGATCTTAGCTGAAAGCAAAGAATACCAGAAAGATATTTACCTATATTTTATCACCTATGCAAAGGTCTTCAAATCTGTGAATCATAACAAATTGTGGATAATATTGAGAAGGATGGGAATTCCAGAACACTTAATTGTGCTCATAAGGAAACTGCTCATAGACCAAGAGGCAATAGGTTGACCAGAACATGGGAATATGAAGTAGTTTGAAATCAGGAAAGGTATGTGTTGTTGTACCCTCTCACCATACTTATTCAATCTGTATGCTGAGTAAATGATCTGAGAAGCTGGACTATATAAAGAAGAATTTGACATCAGGATTGGAGGAAGACTCATTAACAATATGCAGAAGACACAACATTGCTTGAAGAAAGTGAAGAGGACTCAAAGTATTTACTGATGAAGTATTTACAGCCTTCAGATTACACCTTGACATAAGGAAAACAAAAACACTCACAACTGGATCAATAAGCTACATCATAATAAACAAAGAGAAAACGGAAGTTGTCAAGGATTTCATTTTACTTGGATCCACAATCAACGCCCATGGAAGCAGCAGTCAAGAAATCAAATGATGTATTGCATTGGGCAAATCCGCTGCAAAAGACCTATTGAAAGGGATAAAAAGCATAGATGTCACTTTGGAATAAAATGTGCCTAAGTCATTTGACTGCTAATCAGAAGGCTGGTAGTTCAAACCCACCAGCCACCTCAGAAGGAACATCGGGCAGTCTACTTCCACAGTGATACTGCCCTGGAAACCCAAGGATGGATCACTGAGTCAGATCCTACTCTACAGCAATGAGTTTGGTTTTGGTTTTGGACTCACCTCATGAACATACGAAAGTTGAACAATGAATAAGGAAGACTGAAGAAGAATTGATGTATTTGAATTATGGTGTTGGAAAAGAGTACTGAATATACCATGGACTGTCAAAAGAATGAAGAAATCTGAATTGAAATTAGTACAGCCAAAATGCTCCTTAGAAGCAAGAATGGTGAGACTTCATCTCATATACTCCAGACATGTTATCTGAAGAAACCAGTCCATGGAGAAGGACTTCATGCTTAGTAAAATAGACGGTCAGTGAAAAAGAGGAAGACCCTAAGTGAGATAGATTTACACAATGGCTAAAAAAATGAACTCAACTGTAGCAAGGATTGTGAGGATGGCATAGCATCAGTCTGTATTTTCTTCTGCTTTACATAATGTTGCTTTGAGTCATAACTAATGTCTTAGCACCTAACAATCACGACAAGTCAGCAACTGAGCTCAATTTTAGTTTTGTTTTTGCTATTGTTTTAAATTCCTCTGATGTTACCCTGTTGTTTGTGTTGGTGGGGATATATGCTTAATCCTCAGCTTTAAGACTTCCCTTTGCTCCTGTATCTCAAAGAGAACCTCTATCCATGTCCTTGGTCCTCTCTCACTGGAATATTGATTTTGCTTTTACTCAGTGTTTGCTACCTTGGTGGTGGGTGGGTGGATTGGTTTCTCTTATCCTTATTTAGCCTGAATGTTAAGCAAGTCCTTTGTCCCTGTGTCTAAAGACTGATGCGGTCCCTGTAATTCTACACCTCCCCAGCAGTAAGTGGTCTGTAATGGTCTAAATCTTCTATTTAAAAAAAAAAAAAA
>NW_006921757.1:4089683-4095390 GCF_000298275.1 Orycteropus afer afer | reverse complement strand
CCCACCAGCCACTCCTCGGAAGGAAGGTTGGGCAATCCTACTTCCGTAGTGATACTGCCTCGGAAACCCAAGGAGGGGTCGCTATGAGTCGGGGCCGACGGCAAACAACACACACACAACACACATGAGTTGAAATCAACTCCATGCCAATGGGTTGCTTTTTCTTTCTTTCTTTTTTTTTTTTTTTTTGGAGGGAGGGTTATTTGTAAGTTAGCTCTGTCTTCTTCCATGCTCTGTCCCAAGGAAATCAGTGTCTGTGTCCTATCTCTCCTTGATGGTATTTGTCTTTCCTTAGATTTATTTCAGGTGGGTAGTTTCCCTACTACCTCAGGTCCCAGGTTTGTTCAAGAGAAGTTACATGGCGTAGACTATCTGACTTTTTACTGTGATTAGTTTGCCAGTGACACTCTTTCCAGGTTTCTGCATCTTAAGCAGAAACTAGAAGTCCATAAAATGGTCTGGTCAAAATACACATCATGATTTAGAATTGACATATGCATTATTAATGGAGAAAATTTGCTGTAGACATTCATTTATCAGTCATCAAACAACCAAATGAGACAATTTGTTTAAACTCAACAGTACAGAACAGTAGATGGGATTGGAAATTAGACTAATACTTAAGATTCCTTCACCTGAGAGTTAATATGTAGAAGTTTTAAACATTTCTGGACAAATGCACCAGGGAAATCAACTGTACTAAATTGTACTAATTAACCAGGTCTACTATTCTAATCTTTATTTTCTATAAATATATGGACCTTTCATCCTATCCTATGTAGATTTTGGTATATTTTTTACTATGTTCTTAATACTGACTCTTTATTTGTAACTTAGGTTTTACAGTTCCTGTAATACCTTTGACTTAATTTAGTAAAAGATGAATGTAAAATAATAATTTTCAAAAATTGATTGAATATGGATACCTATCTACTTTGGGAATAGAAAAGAAAAATCACGTATACCATGAATCACAATATGTAGGAATGTGAAAGGCAAAGTGAACCAAAAGAGCTTAGGTTCTACTAGTATAATGAAGACAAGGATGGTTACAATGTGTGTGCTGACTTTCTTTTTAATAATATTTTCCATTAATTCTACTAGAAACACCATCTTTAGATTCTTACTACCAAGAGAAATTATGAATAATCCTATTTCATATGAAGGATACTACTTTAATTATTGGGAGTTCTGGTGGTGTAGTGCCTAAGGCATTTGGCTGCTAACCAGAAGACTGGTGGTTCAAACCAACCAGCCACTCCTTGGAAGGAAGGTTGGTCAATCTACTTCCATAGTGATACCACTTCAGAAACCCAAGGAGGGGTCACTTTGAGTCGGATCTGACTGGACAGCAGTGTGCACTTTAATTACTGGATGGGATATACAAGATTTTGACAGACTTAACGAAGGCCCTTTGATGTACATCAATCACAAAGGTCCTGTTGGGCCCACCCTCACAATTATCAATGCTATGAGGAGCTCTGGTAGCATAGTGGCTAAAGCACTTGACTGCTAACCAGAAGGCTGGCGGTTCAAACCCACCAGCCACTCCTCGGAAGAAAGGTTGGGCAATCCTACTTCCGTAGTGACAGTGCCTCTGAAACCCAAGGAGGGGTCGCTATGGGTCTGGGCTGACTCGACGGCACATAACAACAACAACAACAATGCTATTGCTCCATTGCCCAGTATTTCATTTATTTTAATAGTTCTCAATCATGTAATTTCACAAAATCATCACTCACAGTGGTGAAGATGACAGCTAGTGTATCATTAATATTCCTACCAAAGAGGGAGGGATTTTTCAGAGGTGACCATATAAATTATTTCTTCAAATATTCTGCTTACTACTTTTCACTAGATTCATGGACATTTACTTTCATGCATATGTATATAAATTAAGCAAGTGTAGGGATTTAAAGTTGACTTAAATATAGCAATATTTTTTTTTATAGTTTCTTAACCTTAAATTTATTGCATGCTGATTAGATTAATACTTTGTTGTTCTTGTACTCATATATTTGTTCAAACATCAAAAACCTCTGAAGAACATTTGAAAATTTTGTTATTAATAAAAATTGTTCAAAAAGTTCTGGTGGGCATGGGGCATGAGGAGACAGCCAAAACATCTCAAACCTTCAGCTGATAATATTCAAGCACAATCTATGATCATTTTTCAATTCCTTGAGGAACTGCAGGTATTTCATGGAGCTACTTTGATTTTGTTCCATAGGATTGTGAACTTGGAAGCTTTTTGGCAAAGAAAATGAAGTTTTGCAGGTATGGGGGAGGAGTAGAGGCAAAATAAATAAATAAAATAGTTTAAATTCCAAAGACATAAAGGATTTAAGATATTCCTTCAGTTGCCTTAAGCTACTCAGATAACTCTTAATGGCTTAGTTGACCTAGCTGCAAAGCACAGATAAGAATATTTGCTTCCTGCTTATATTCAAGTTCTGTAAGATTCTTCAAAGGAATAAAAGTTTTAAGGGATCATTTCTTGAAAAATTTAGAGGCTATAGGCTAATTTCTTTGAATTTTTCAGAAATTGATGCCATTTTCACAACATAATGGAAAATTGAACTTTACTGTAGAAAAATATATTTAAGGAGGTATGTGTTGTCGGCATAATGTGCGTGCTTTGACAAAATTATATCAAAGTTCTTTACATTGTAATCTTTAATCTTGAAAAGAGTGATGAAAAACTAGAACTATTATACTTCTATTTATCTTCAATATTAGTTTGTTGGGTTTTCAAAGATTTGTTTTTTCTACATTTTTATTCAATTCTTAAAAATCACCTTAAGGAATATATTTAACTTGATTGCTGGATAAACTACTCATTTGGAGACACTCTATTAGTTTGTGAACAAGCCAATAGCAAGGCATTTTCTGGGGGTTGGGGACGTGGGGGGAGATCTGGGGGTTGGGGGAAGAACTTTGAAATTTTTAGAGATAAGTTCTGAGCTTTCTTTTTCACTTTCATATATTTCAGTTTGAACATATTATTGATTTTCTTTCCCCATCTGTTGTGTTGCATGTATCTCACTGAATTCTTCCACTACATCAGAAAAATTCAATTCTTAATATGGGTCTCTTTAATGTAAAAAAAAAAAAAAAAATCAGTCATCTCTTATAAGTTAATTTATCTCTAGTAGGAAAATTTTACTCACTCTGACATAAAATAAAGGAAACATGTCTGAACAAGAGAATATGACCTTACAACTGCTGTGGAAAACAGTATGGAGCTGCCTTTAAAAAGTTAGAAATACAGAAACCACATGATGCAGCAGTCCCACTACTAGGTATAAATGCCAGAGAAAGAAGAGGTAGGACACGAATAGATACATGCACCCCCATGTTCACTGTAGCATTATTCACCATAGCAAAAAGATGGAGACAACCTAAGTGACCAACAATGGATGAATGGATAGACAATCTGAGGTACATACACAGAACGGAATACTTAGGCAGTGTTAAACAACAATTCCAAGGGACATTCTGGCTGCACTTTCTCCAGGACAGATCTGTTAGTTCTTTTAGCAGTCCATGGTACTTTTGGCATTTTTTGCCAGCACCACAACTCAAAAGCATCAACTCTTCTTCAGTCTTCCTTATTCATTGTCCAGCTCTCACATGCATACGAGGTGATTGGAAATATCATGGCTTGTGTCAGGCACACCTTAGTCCTCAAGGAGATATCCTTGCTCCTCAGCACTTGAAACAGTTCCTTCGCAGTTGACTTTCCCAATGCTACACGTCATCTAATGTCCTGACTGCTGCTTCTGCTGGCATCGATTGTAGAACCAAGCAACGTGAATTCCTTGGCAACCTCAATCTTCTCTCCATTTATTGTGATGCTGCTCATTGGTCCAGTTGTGAGGATTTTTGTTTTCTTTATAAACTCCTTGGAAGCAAGAATGGCCAGACTTCGTCTCACCTATTTTGGTCATGTTGTAAGAAGGGACCATTCCCTGGAGAAGGATGTCATGCTTGGTAGGGTGGAGGGTCAATGAAAGAGGGGGAGGCCTGCAACGAGATGGATTGATACGGTGGCTGCAATGATGAGCTCAAGTATAGCAGGGATTGTGTGGCTGGCACGGGATCAGGCAGTGTTTCGTTCTGCTGTGCATGGGGTCGCTATGAGTTGGAAATGACTCAACGGCACTTAACAACAACAACAACAACAAACAACAATAATGAAGTTGCAGAAGATCTCATAACATGAATGGACCTGGAGGGCGTTGTTGTTGTTGTTCTGTGCTGTCGAGTGGGATCCAACTCATAGTGACCCCTCCTTGGGTTTCCAAGGTAGTATCACTACGGAAGTAGATAGCCTCATCTTCCTTCCGAGGAGTGGCTGGTGGGTTTGAACCACCAGCTTTCTGGTTAGCAGTCAAATGCCTTAGGCACTACGCCACCAAAGAAAGAAAAAGTTTACTCATAAAAAGAAACATTCTTTGATGGTTACCAGGGATGGGAGAGGGAGGAAGGGAAAGTCACTAACTAGAGAGTAGAAATGTACTAACCTGGGTGAAGGGAAAGGCAATATACAGTAAGGGGGAGGTCAGCACATGACCAAGGCAAAGGAAGACACTGAGAAGTACATAGAGTAGAAGGCAACAATGGTTAATCCTATTACGTAATACTCCTGTGATAATGGTGATAACAGAAAGTAATTTATGGGAAGACACATAGGATATGCGCAAGCTGAACCACTGTGGGATGACACAGAGGAGTACACGCACGAGTACATGTAGATTTGGCAGAGGGTATTTCTACATATATATCTGTATGTGCCGCTGACAGATCCATGTATATAGAAGAGCACACAGGGGGAAATCTGTGAAAACTGAGCCATAACCTAAAACCTTGAAGGATTGAGGCACTGGGCTCAGGGGCCTGGAGGCATAGTCTCAGAGTACATTTAGGTCAATGGGCATAACATGTTCCTCAAAGACAATGTTCTACATCCTACTTTGGTGAGTAGCAACCGGAGTCTTAAAAGCTTGCAGGCAGTCTCTGAGAGGCAACTATTGGTCTCTCCCTGCCCAGAGCAAAGAAGAGTGAAGACAATCAAAAGCTCAAGGAAACAATTGGTCCAACGGACTGATGGGCGACATGAACCACAGCCTTCACGGGCCTTAATCCATTTATTTACAAACTGAAGGGTTCCCACTGCCACTGCTGGCCACTCTGATTAGGATCCAAATAGAAGGTCCTGGTTAGAGTGAGGGAAAAACGTAGAACAAAATGCAAACTCATAAAAAAGACCAGACTTACCGTGTGATGGAGACTGGTGAAGCCCCCAGACTGTGGCCTTTAGTCACCCTTCAAATGTGGGACTGAATCCATCCCTGGGATTGCATTTCAGCCAAACAATAGACAGGCTATAACATGAACAAATGCCACCTGTGAGGAATGTACACTGTTTTTGCCCAAAAATAATGTTCAGAAGGTAAGAAGGGACAGGAAAGCAGGACAAATGGAGACAGGGGACCCAGGGAGGAAGTAGGAAGAGGTCTTTTATATTGAGGGGCTGCAACTACTGTCACAAAACAAAATGTGTATGAATTGTTGAATGGGAAACTAGTTTTCCCTGTAAACTGTCATCCAAACCACAGTAAAATGTTCAAAAAAGAGAGGGAATATGACTTACTATTCAGAAATCATCCCATGTAAAAAAGAATTCTTCATCCACAATACTGAC
>NW_006921757.1:4052283-4053214 GCF_000298275.1 Orycteropus afer afer | reverse complement strand
GCCTGCTGAAGCTAGAGGCATCTCTCCACTCAGGCAGCTGCTAGCTACCAAGGCTGACAAATCCAAGGTCCACAAGTGAAAAGGCACAGTCTTGATGTTACCAAACCACATGGCAGGCCATTAATTCAAGTCCGTTGAAAGTCCCAAGGTCAGTAGAGCATGGCAGGCTGCTGAACAACGACACTGCTACATGCAGGGTTCAAGCATGCCATAAACTAGAGACCATTCCCAAAGCCATTTTTTACATACAGGATACAGACCACATCTCTAAAGCACCTACTCAGCTGCTCTAATACATTCTACTATGGAGTTAATTACCAATCTCACCATGGGGAATAACTACCATCAGCTGCCCAGCCACTCAACCAGGTCCAGCCAAGTAGACACACAAATGTAACCACCACAGAATATAAAACACAAACAAACCTATTGCTGTTGATTCTGACTCATGACATTCCCACGTGTTACAGAGTTGATCTGTCCCATGAGGCTGTCTTCGCTGTAACCTTGTGGAAACAGATCACCAGGACCCTCTTCCACAATGCTTCTCTGGGTTTGAAATGCCAACCATTAGGTTAGTAAAACTCAAAAACTCACTGCTATGGACTTGACTCTGACTCATAGTGACCCCCATTGGATTTCCAAGGCTGTAAATAAATCTTGAGAGAAACAGAGCACCCAATCTTTTTTCCATGGAGCAGCTCATGGGTTTGAACCACTGACCTTTTGGTTAGTAGCCAAAAGCCTTAACCACTATTCCTTCAGAGATCATTTTGTTAGGTTGGTTGTTGTTGTTGTTGTTGTTAGGTGCTGTCGAGTCATTTCCAACTCATAGCGACCCCATGCACAGCAGAACAAAACACTGCCCAATCCTGCGCCAGCTCCATGATGCCTGCTATACTTGAGCCCATCATTGCAGCCACCATGTCAA
>NW_006921757.1:4049636-4051033 GCF_000298275.1 Orycteropus afer afer | reverse complement strand
TTGTAAATAGATACTCCTACCTAAAAATTATTCTTATGCTGAAGAAAAGATAGCCTTATACTTTTTTTTACTCATAAAATGTTTATAAAATATTCCAAACATTATTGAAAATTTCAAATTCTTAAACAGTACAATGCAAAATGAGTCATTACTTAGGTTTATCTAATATTTTATAATCTTCTGTAGGTAACTATTATGTACTTGTACAGATTTTTAAAGAATACACAATACATATTTGAGACAAAATGTAAGCTGATAAATTTCTTCTAATACATTTTAAGAAAAGAAAAAAATCTCCTCCTTCTATTTTCAGTTTTCTCTAAGTTCATAAATACCACCAAAACAAAAAATGAAGTAATGAGTCTTAAATTTAAAAGACAAAATAAACGTAAATAAGACTATATTGAATCATTATAAAAAGTAATCCCAGTCATGGCTGGACCCCAACAGACCCAAACATCTGATATCTGGCATAATCAGAAAACCTCCAACAGTATAATGGATCACTATATTTAACATAATGACATTAAATAAAACAATAATAAAATATTCACCCACATGTGTTCTCAGAGCCAGATATAATTGCCATTGAACTGGCTTGTCATAAGGTCAACACACAACCTTATCTTTAAAACTAATAAGTAGCACATGCATAGTACCGCAGTGTCTTTATAGTTTTAAATCCTATTAAATGAGTAATAAGAATGTTTGGAAAGCAAAAGATTGCCTTCCATATGAAGTATTACTTTGGAATATAGAAATTTAATCAAATGTTATACATCCTCCCTGATTTCTTTTCTTACAACCAAGGGAACATGAATAAAACCTATATAATTCAGTATATTAGTGATGTGAGGAAAACAAAGTTACATTTTATTATGGAAAGCATTTCTGACTATTTATATGTAACTGTAGTGTATCAGGAGAGTGCTGGTGGTGTAGTGCCTAAGGCACTTGACTGCTAACCAGAAGGCTGAAGGTTGAAACCCACATGCTTCTCCTCGGAAGGAAAATGGGGCAATCTACTTCTGTAGTGATACTGCCTCGGAAAATCAAGGAGGGGTTGCTAAGAGTCGGGTCCGACTTGATGGCACATAACAACAACAACAACATAGTCTATCAGAGAGGGCTTCTTAATTGCTTCATTGCTCATTCTTTGATGGGCCAGATATTGTGGTGAATAGGACAAAAGCACAGAAGAACTGTATCTGCCCTCACCTAACTCTAGAATCTATAGATTAGGTTTAAGAAATCCTTAAGGCAATAACCAGTGATTTTGCTTTAACTGAGTAGGCCAAAAATATCAGTTTTCTATGACAAATACATCATGCCTGACCATCTTACCTCTTCCTGTCCATCCCTAACTCCACTTAAGGATTCTATCCCAGTTGCACTCC
>NW_006921757.1:4044959-4047857 GCF_000298275.1 Orycteropus afer afer | reverse complement strand
ACCGCCAGCCTTCTGGTTAGCAGTCAAGTCCCTTAGGCATTACGCTACCAGAGCTCCTGAGGATTTTCTACCATTTCAAAATTTATGACACCAGATTTACATACGCAAATTTGTAAACCTTTTTAGGTCCAAAGACGTCTCTTTACAACAGGCTCATAAGCTAACTTTTAGAGATTTGATTCCAGTCCAGGGACTTCGAGCACCACTTTCTATTTTTGGATGAAATAATCTCTGTTACAATGAGAAGAGTTCATGAACTTATTTTGATTTTCTTTTCAATTTTAGAAATCATCCTGGCTGGATGGTTTTCCTTACTTTATATAAAATTATTAACTTCAAAAACTAAGGCAGGGAGGCTGAAGGCTTTAGCCAATGATTTAATTTTATGATTGATATTTATTTTGAGTTCCATATTAATTCATCTATTCCTGTTTGGATATCATAAAACTATTTTATTGCTCTTGTTTGTTTGTTTTCCTGAGTAAGATGCAAATCTTATTTTATATCACATTAAACTTCTGGAAATGGTTCAGTAATGCAAAATATTAAATCTTACAAAAGTCTAGATATCAAATCATATCCCAGAGTATTCAGTATAAAATTAGTTTTAAAAATACATTTTGCTTATGTTTGATATAAAATCAGATGATTGAACATAATTTAAATTATCATAATTTAATTTTCCATTTTAAGCATTTCTTAGTCATTGAAAAAAATCATTTTGTTGTAACAACAACAAAATGATGACCTACTTAGTATAAAATGGAAACATTTCTAGGGATTTATCCAAACTAGAAAATGAGAAAACATACACATAACAAATAAGTAAAGACAGAAAATATATATTGTTCATAAGAGACCATTTTTTCTTACACATAGAAACAAAATTAATAATTACATCAATCTTTATGAAAAGCAAGATAATAGCATAACGTTCATAAGATTTCTAACTCACTAGTATTTTATTGTTAATTATTATCATGCACAGAAAAATGTAACAAAGTAATTTATTTTTTTAGCGTTACATTAGTTTAAAGCATAAGAAAATTATCAACTAATTTCTAAAAAAGTCTTAGAATAACTAACTAAAGTATATATTTCTTGAGAAAATGAACAACATTCTTACATATGGGTTACAGTTTATTTGTTTTCTAGACTGTGAAAATAAGAAAAAATATATCCAATAAGTTGGGTTTCTTTTTGTTGAGGTTGTTGTTTGTTTGTTCTCAAAGACACGTTATTTAGGACATTAAGACACTAAGTATATGGGACAATGTTAGGACTCATTTCTTTGCTCCATGTTTTTTAATGTTAAGAAATTGTTGCAGTTAACATATTGTTTGCTCTCAAAGCATATTTCAATTTTCATTCCCACTGCTTCTTATATTTCCAAAGGTAAATTACTTAATCTATTGAAATTCCAGACACAGCCATGCAAAGTACATAGAGGTCACCATTCAGCTCAAACAAAAAAGATTACCAGTCTTCTAGTTAGTCAAGTCATAGCATTAAATCTTTCTACATAATCTATCTGTTGCTGAGGAAGGACACACAGCATGAAATCTAATCACATTTTGTAGTCTCTGTTCATTTCACAGGTTCAAAACGGTTCAATCCCCTGCTGAGAATTTGGATTTCCACCCAAGACATGCTGAATCAGAATCTTCATTTTAACTCATAGCAACCTCCATTATGTTTCCAACGCTGTAAATCTTCACAGAAGTAGATTGTCTCATCTTCCTCCCTTGGAGCAGCTAGTGTGTTTGAATTGCTGACTTTCTAGTTAGCAGTCAAATGTCTTACCTACAATGCCACCAGAGCTACTCAGAAAATGACACAGCACTTCCTTAAAAAGCTGGAAATAGAAATGCCATATGCTCTAGTAATTCCACTACTAAGTTTATATCCTAGAGAAATAACAGCTGTGACATGAACAGATATATGCACACCCATATTCATGAGTGAACCCATGTTCACAACAGCAAAAGGATGGAATAACTTAAATGTCCATCAGTGGAGAAATGGATCATATACACAACAGAATACTATGCAATGTCAAAGAACAATGAGGAACCTGTGAAACATCTCAATCTCATAACATGGGTGAATTTAGAGCCTATTATGCTGAGTGAAATTAGTCAATTACGAATGGGCATAGATTGTATGAGACAACTGTTGTAAAAAGTCAAGAAAAGGATTTCACAAAAAATGAAATATTCTTTGATGGTTACCAGGGTCAGGTGAGGAAGAGAGGATAAACCACCACCTAGACAGTAGACACATATTTACTTGGAAGGAAAACAGGAAAAAGAATCACCTGTGCATCTCTAAGAATCACCCAGGAATCTTGTTAAAATGCAGATTCTCATTCAGTATATTTGGGACGGAAATACAGAAATGAATCAGTTCAAAGTCCTGGTTCATTTATCTTGTACTCTCAAAGTCCTCAAGTGAAACATCTTCTTTATGTTTTTTTTTTTTTTTTTTTTTTTCCCTATAATTTTTATGAAGGTCGAGATGGCTCTAGGCAT
Source organism: Orycteropus afer afer (assembly GCF_000298275.1). NCBI lineage: Eukaryota > Metazoa > Chordata > Mammalia > Tubulidentata > Orycteropodidae > Orycteropus > Orycteropus afer. The sequence goes on along the minus strand of NW_006921757.1, from coordinate 4,045,326 downwards.
CATTTCTTGATGACCATTGTTGTAATCTCTGCCTCTTTGAAAGATAAGGGAAATCTATAACACAGTATACAAAATCCTAATATTACCCTAAAAACAAATTGCTATTGGGGAAAAATTTAATACACAACCTTGAACCCAAGGTTTTTAATAAGGTCATTATGGCGAGTAGAAGAAAACTCAACCCAAACCTTGAGGAATTAGATGCTCTTTTCTTCCTCGCTTTACTCATTATGAAGTTTATGAAGTCCTTCTTAGTTCGTGAGCTCTGATATTGTCTAAATTCATCAACAATCACCTTCCAAAGGCCTTTCAGTTGGTGATGGTAAACTGTATGAAGAGCAATTAGGATAGTCTGAGCAGTCATCTC